>NW_010227528.1:19026-55133 GCF_000690775.1 Eurypyga helias | reverse complement strand
CAGCCAAAAAGGGTGCTACCATGGATTTACTGAGGTGCAAACCCAGAGGCATGAGCCCAAGGTGGGTGTCGAGAAACCGCACGGCAAGCCCACATCTAAAGAGAAACTGAAAGGCTTATCAGGACACCCGTAGAGTTGATGAAACCCTTGGGCTTTGGGTGTTCACCCATTGTCAGCACAAGGCCAGAGCAATAACTCCAGAGACCTCAGCACGCCTACAGGAAACCTGGAATGCGGACAGCCAAGGAGGAGCTCGGGGCAAGACGCCGCGCATTACAGAGTAACCCTGACTTGAACATGACCAGGGCAGGAAGCTTTGAGAGCGCACAGCCTTGATGAGGGACTACCAGCAAATGAAGCAGGGCTTTCGTTTCATCACTGTGTATCCAGTAGGAAGGGGCCAAGGTGACCAAACGTTGCACATTTACTGCCATGTGACTGCTGGTTTGTGACCACTTTCAACAGTGCCACGGTCCAGGTTTGAACAAGCAACCTCAAGGTGAGGGGCTGTTGTACCTCATTACTAGTTCCCCATGCCTCATTAAATTTGCATTGATTTGGTTCTCACTGTTAGTGGTTCCTACAACGACCAGCTAGAAAGTATGCAGAAATGTGCCTTTTTTCTTCCTTTTCACACTCTTCCCACCCCCAAACCCTCTTTTTTTTTTTTTTAAACCGAAAGGCCGTAACACAACAGCAACATAATGCAAAGTGAAATCCTTTTACAACCCTGGGAAGGCCAAGATGTGTGCCCAATAAATGTAAGCAGACATGATATCCTTTATAATCACAGCAAGATGAAGATGTGAACTGAATAAATGCTTTAAAAACATCATAGATTCTATTAGATGCAAAAGATTGAAGCGTTAGGCACCTTTTAGCTCAACTTTCATTTAATTTACTGCTTGCTGTACTGTAGTCTAAAGGGAGTGAAAAAATCCTCTCTAATTTTTTTTTCCTTTTCATGAGCTGACCAAGGAGATGAAATCTGGGTACTTTAATTACCATTCAGAGCCAAAGGCCTGGCCTTTGATATGGAAATCCCACTTCAACTCCAGCTTGCTGCTGCCTTTCCCTGTCCCCTTCTCCTTCCACTCTCCCAACATGAATTTTAAGTAGCCTTGTCAACACCTGACCGTGAAAGCTAACAGAAGCCTGTGCTGCTAAGTTGGTGCTGTGATTTTTTTAAAATGTTTTTATTTTTTTTAGGAGAGAGGGACTGAGGAGGAGGGGTGGGTTAGGAATTGGCCAGACCTAAGTGACCGTATCTCAGCACCTTCTCGTTCTGAGCAAGCAGCGCAGCGTGGCCCAGCTGCATGCAGCAGCTCATATTAAATGGTAAAAGAAAGAAGAAGCAGAGGGGGGGAAGGAACGGATGAAAGCTGTCATGTACAGTTACCCTGTTATTGTCATCTGCCTGCTGCATGACTCCCAGCTTTGCTATAATTATTAATTGCACTTGTCAACTGTCATTAATTCCTCTTTAGCATCCCTGTCTTGGAGTAATTAGACAGAACAGCCTCACTGCACTCATTGTTTTGAGAGGCCCCTGAAAGAGCCCAACGGGCTCTGCAAAGAGACAACCATCATTAATACAATAGAGCACCTCGGCATTAACCCTTTCAAAGGTGCAGAAAACGGAAGCCGTCGACTCTTCTGTCTCACAGCTTCCAGTTGCTGGACCTTCCTTTCTGTTTTCCCTAGGAGAAGTCCCATCTGATGACTCAGGAGCAGCTGGAGGCTCCAGGTGCTTTAGCATGGAGGGTGGTGCAAGGAGCCCTAGTTTTCCAAAGGTGGGGACTCAGCACTCCTCTGCTGTCAGTCAAGACATTGTCCATGTCTTATGTACCCTACTCTGAAGGGGAAGCCACAAAGCACTGGACTGTAAGAAATTATCTTCAAGTTTTACCTCTAAAGTTTACAGTGGCTCACCAAACAGCAGCTGCGGGATGTCGGTGGTGTTTGCCCCCTGCTTCCCCCCACCCTTCCTGAGCAAAGGGGTGGAAAGGGTAGAAAAGGTACAATAAGAAGTTACAATTCTGAGTCTACCAAGAAAGGGGCAAAGCAACCAAGGGGAACAATACTGTATTTGTATCACCACTCTTGATATCAAACCCACACATTCCATTGGAAACATCAAACAGCTGTTGAGGTCGGGGCAGAGGGAAGTGTTCACCATCTTAACCTCATTCTACTCCAGTACCTGACTCCATCGCTCTGGTTAGGGTTGAAAGAAATGGGGAGGAACCAGAGCAACCTGTTGCTGCAACAGGGAAAACCTCTGCAGTTATACTCTTAGTTTACTACTTATGTTTACTAACCTATTCTTCTGCAACTAATCTACTCACTCTTCTCATCTTTTTAACTCTAGAATTCAGAGTTCTCATATCAAGAAGGGAAGCCAACTAGGCCATAGCCAGACTTCATTTTAGTGCTGCTTGGAGACACTGAGCAGCTGCTGGGCCACTGGACAGGCCTGTGGATAGGCATGTGTAGGAGCTTGGGAAGACAGTACTGAACAATCACACACACCCTCAGGCCCACAGCTGGGAGTGGAGGGAGCACAGATTTCCACTCCCCTAAAATCCCAGGAAAGACTCATTCACATGAGGCAAGTAGTTTTGCCAAACCCAGTCATAGCAAATAACAATTTCGGCAACCGCACTCCTTAAACAATTTAGTTTAAATAAAACTATAAAGTCCTGGTTTAAAATTGAAACCTAGAATACCAAAAATAAAATGGAATTTCTTCTCCCTGTCTCCTAGCCTACCTGCAACAAAGAACTTTGTGAAAAGGTTTATTCCAATAAATTTTGCCCATCTTTTCAATGCTTTCCCAACCGAGACCATCAAAGCCACAAATTGATGAAGCAAATATTCTCTAAAACAGGGTTTCAAAGTCATAAAATGTTAAAGACTTTTGCTCAGAGCTTCACCTTCTTTGGATTTAGCTTAGTGGCTTGTGATTTACTGAAATAACAGAGCGCTTTGTGTAAAGCCATGTGGAATATATTTATAGTACATATAGAACCAGAAAAATCTTTCATAAGCATATGCATCAGATTTTTGGCAATGTGCGTCCTGCATCAGAAATAAGAATTTGGCCGTACATCTGATCAGCAAACACTTCTTCGCCTTGCTCTATTGTGGCTATAGCCAACCAGTGCAAAAATTAGATTTAAAAAAAACCAACAACAACAACAAAAAAAAACAACAGGGCCCAGTTCAGTTGCATGTTAAGTACCATCACTGATTAAATCCCTTCTGAATTTTTTGAAGATGGATTTCAGTGTCCCACGAAACAGGCCTTGTTTTATAACAACTCGGTCGACAGCCACATGTTATTGTTACCTTATTAGCCAGAAGGTCTACTAAACCACCTTTAAATTGCACATATGGCCAAAGCTTTCTAAAGGCCGGATTTAATATAGCATATGCATATGATAATGGCCAGTAATACATGTTCCTTAGTGAACTAAGACAAATAATTCTATTTCACTTTGCTAATGCCAGCTCTTCATTTCACCTTCTTGCATGAGTATGCTCTTGGGACAGATGTAAGCCAATCCTGACTGCTGTCAGTGAAGGCACCCTAGGATAAAGCTGCCTGAACTCACTGATGATTTCAGGTCTTCGGTGTGATCTCCTGAGACATCCCTGGGATTTGGCCAGAAGCTACAGCATTAGCTACGGTTATTTCAAGAAGGTGAAAAACAATGGGTGGTCAACAGCCACTTCAGTGTGAATTCATGTGCTTTCTGCAGCAAACTTCTGTCACCAGTATTTTGATGCATGGTTGGGAATTTTTTGCCAATTTAAAAGTGCAACTCAGCAAGTAGCTCTGTCAAACAGATTCGGATGTAAGTCCACACATTCTTCTAACCCTTAATGACTGACCCCTGTACAGCAGATATTCCCCAAGTCATCCTGAGCCCCCATTTTCTCCTTCCTCCCCTTTACAGATCGCACTAGCTAAAAAAAACAATTAACGCGAGTAAAACACATACAACATGTGCACAACCTTAAAAACACACCAATATCATTAGAGATAATAAATCTCTGTTCCGCAGTCTCTCCAAAGAAGAGTGTTCAAGTGATGATTAACCAACACGCTAAGTGTTCAGCTGCGATCTCAGCCCATTTTGAATGGGTTTTGCCCAAAGCAAACTAAAGCAGAAGGTTAAAAAACCCCTCCCAAATGGATTTAAAACGCAGTTAAATGACCATCTTCGAGGTCATTATAGCAATAAGCAGGATCTATATATACACATATATATTAAATATAAAGAAAAATTAAAAAAACCCTTAGACAATCCTTGTCCTGAGGATTACTTCAACACTTTTGATTTCAGAGAGATTGAAACTGATTCTCCTAAGCAAGCAACTTTAACCTAAATCAGAACTCACCTCTCTGCCAATAAGACAGCTTTTTCAAAAACTTATACTTCTTAATAGTTATATGGGCCTTAATCCTCTTGGAAACAGTTTTAGGTCATTATTCCAGGAGTTATTAGGTTGGAAAACAGCTTCTAGGCAAATGATGCTATTCACAAACCTTATACACCAGAAATAATGGTTGGATTATTTCTGCCTCAAAAGTAGTCTTGAGGTCTGATTTTTGATTTTCTTTATATCTGAGGTTCCTGAGAAAAGACAGAGCTACTTGCTGTGTAAATAATAAGGAAAATTTTAAATACATAGAAGTAACTTTATAAGGATTATAATGGCAGTAATGAGAGCAAGTTTGTATTTTAAGAGGAAGTACAAAGTATTTTTTTCTCTCTTGACTTCCAATGTTTTTGTATGTTTCATAGGCAACCTGAATGCTTTGGTGTTTTCCCAAAATACTGCTTTCAAAGGGCTTATCCCTTTTTCACATTCATTTGTCTCGCACAGCAATGGGGGGGAGGGGGGCAAAAAAAGAGTATATTGAAGTCTGCTCCTTGCACAGTAGCTGAGAGAAGGGTGATCACCCATCCTTGAGTCTGGGAGTATCCCCGTTTCCAGGACCTCTGAGAGCACTTGCTGTTTCCACCAAAGCTTAGGCGGCCAGTGCTCTGCAGAGTAGGTTGACCAGACTCAGCAGGCAGCTGAGCTCACAGAACTGACATCAGGCAATCAAAATACTCCTGTATTTAAAAATACAGAATTATCTTTTCCATTTTTAAAAATATTTTCTACCCTTGATCACAGGAAGTAGATGGGAAATAGGGAGTTCAGTACCTCCCCCACCCCTGACAGTTTCCTCATCTCTCCAGAAAAATTTTCACAGTGTTACATGTGAATTTTCAGTGAGGACAAATATCATTAGTAACAGAAGCCAACCTTTTCCTCATATTACATTTTTCTTAACGCTTGCATATACAACAACAACAAGTCATCCCAACACAGAGCTAGATCAAGCTGGTTGTGCAATGCTGTCACCAGTTACTACCACTGCGCAGGTCTAGATCTCCATCACGTGCATAGAGTCATAGAACGGTTTGGGTTGAAAGGGACCTTAAAGACCACCCAGTTCCAACCCCCCTGCCATGGGCAGGGACACCTTCCACTAGACCAGGTTGCTCCAAGCCTCATCCAGCCTGGCCTTGAAGACATCCAGGGATGGGGCATCTAATGGAGACAGTGGAATCAGTGCAAGCCCAAAGAACTGGGACCCTGCTGCATCACGAGAACTTCCACAAGCCCCTCTATCCCCCTCTCTTTGGTTTTTAGCATCGATGGAGTATACACCCTGCGAGTCCAGTCCAAAAACTCTAAGTCCAAAAGGCTCTCCTGAAAAGTTAGCCACTCCTCCATTTCATAGTGAAAGTCAAATATAGAACAGAAAAAGAAAAAAAAACCCACAACCCAAACCTCAAAAAATAATCATTGATAAGTCTGTATAAATTAATCTGTGAACTTTGCTTCCCTCAAGCAGATCAAATACTGAAATTTCATGGGCAATTTTCGCCCAAGAAACACCCTCGGTATTCACCCCTGACACTTTCACATATAGCTGTACATGCATGTCATGTACCCACAATCTTCCTTTTCTCCAAGAAAATAAACTAATTAAAAGCTTAGAAACATGCTTGCTGTAAACTACTTATTAGTAAAGTTTCATCCGTTAATTCTTACCCTGAAGAAGGCAATTCTGTTCTTTGCAGAACAAGGGGGTCATAGTGAGAGGTAAAACTTCAGCATCACAAAAACTGCAGCACAAAGAGCAGCAGCATTCTGACTAATGCTTGACTGAGGAAGTGATATCACAGAATCCGGTGGCCGAAGGATTCAGTGGTATCACTTTCTAAAGTATATTAAAAATGTATTAATTTGCCTAGATGGCAACTGCATCATCATTGCTCAGGAAAAATCCAAAAACCTACAGAAAAGGCCTTCCAAGGTAATCAAAAGCTAAAGAGACACAACATAATTAAAAAGAAGAAAAAAAAAAAGGAATTGTTGCATTTGTTCTCTTTAGTTATATTAGGAATAAAAACCAAAACTAATGCAATAATGTATCCCAGCAGTTCAAATCTTCTAATTTATGTAGAATGGATTATTACTTAGACAATCTGACCCTGGGCAAAACTTCCTCAGTTGAGAAGATTTACAATCTAATTATGCAGGAAGTTCTGCTGAGACAGTTTGGGTGCAATGGTCTTCTATTACATTAGCTGAGCTAAAATTGCTGCTTCTTCGCTTGCTTGGTGTTCCGAGTATTCATATGAAAACAGAAAATCTTTCATTCGTGTCCTTTATTTACCTTTAGTTTTTCTCACCATTACTGTACGCAGAAGCACTCGTTCTCAACTGCAAATAGCAGCAAGGGGCTGAGGTTTTTAATGGCACACTACAAGTTGCCTTTCAGGCTTTTGCTTTGGCCCCTGTTTAGTGAACTGACTTTAAAAAAGACCATCAAAGCGCTTTTCATAATTTTTACAATGATAGTTGCTGGGTTATTGCTCCCCTCCCTTATTGCAAATGCCCCTGTAGAAAGCCTGAAGCTGAAATCTGTTCCTGTACACTTTCTTTTTCACCCTGCACGCACAAAACTAGTTTATTTTTGTAGGGTGGCTCAGAGATGTTTTGCTGCTGTCTCAGACACCTGAATATTTTTAGCAATCTATTTCATTAAATCAAAAAAAAGATCCCTCAACACATGCAAAAATAGCGAGAGCTTTACAAGCCTGCAGAGGAGAAGATGGGAAACTTGGGTCTAACATAATCCAAAGAATCTTTCTTTTCCCCTAAATATATCATAGTGTACAGTTGAATATATAGACATGTCCTATATTAACATAGATGGAGAAATCACTGACTTTTTTTCTTTACAGTAAGTGTTTTGATTTCAAAAGGTCACTGGATCATGTCATGGCCTTCAGTCTTGATAATTACCATGTGTAGTAATGCACATTTTTATCTACAGGTGGCAGACCTTTTAAAATCATCTTCAATCAAATTCATTAGACACTTTTGTTGATACCGCCACCCACATTAAAAAGTAAGAATCTGCAGCATAAAGTTCTAATTAATGCTGTTCAATTTGGAGGACAGATTTGTCAACAAAGTGGTTCAGTTCTCAAAGGGTAGTGACCCCTCTCAGAATGAAAGCCTTAAAAAATAATAATAAAAAAGAAATCAGTTACCCCAGTACATGGTAAGCTTTTATTATTTAAAAATCATTCAGCAACTCAGCAAAGGATTTCTTTTTTTCTCTAAAGTAGAAGTTTCACTTCCTTGATTATTAAGCACTGGCTGGTAAATTAGTGATTTCTTCTTTGATAAGCTTACTTAGAAGAAGAAAAAATACAAGAATGTCACAACTGTCTTCTAGCAGTTAGAAAGAGAAAAATGAATCATAAAACCTTTTCGTATCCGAATCAATCATTTTAAAATACCGTGACTAAGACTGTCATATCATATGTGTGTTTAAGGCCTCGCTCTGAAGCAGAAAAGCACTGATTTACACCAGCATATTATCATTCAATCCTACAGTCCTGCATTCAGACTTAATTAGAAATTTTGTCCCAACAGTGGAATATCCCTCTACACGTGGACAAAATCATACTAAATTAAGAAGGCTGTCCCCAAGTTTCATCTGAGAGTTGGCCCTAAGTCTGCAGTTACACTGGCCCTGGCTCTCCACACCTATTCCTGGTTTCCACCCATGAAAACAAGATGTGTTACCTGTCCCTGAGCTGTGTTTCTAATCCCGATGTGATAACAATTGCTGCTCCCCTTGCAAAGGCACTAATTATACCGGAATACATGACAGGTATCAACCTGGCCAAGCCAGGTGAAGCCTAACCCTAGGACAAACTCATCACACTCACCAGCATTTGACACGTACAACTCTTCCTAAAGTCCACAATAACGAGATAAAACCCACTCTACCAAAAAGAGGTGGTTGTCTTTGAAACCTTAATTCCACCAACATTTACTATTCATGGCAGAATAGTAAATAGAAAGACTACTACAGGATCGAGCAGACACATTAACTGGGGGTTACCAGCACCCCTGTCTCCTGTCAGGCCAACAACAACTTTTATTCAGATGGCCACCTCAATCCACACCTCCAAACTGGAAGAAATGTCATTTTGTAAAGTATTTGTAACCATTTAGTACCTGGGATACATACACTTACACTTCAATACCACTAAAATATTGCACATATATCCATGAGTTTATAATAATTTAGGGAAAATTCTTCACCATGCCAGTAAGTTTTAAAAGAAAAATACCCCCAAAACCCAAGTCTCTTAAAGTTATCTTTTTGCAGGCTTTAAATAGCTTGAAATAGAACTGCAAAGCAGCCTGAATGTGTAACAAAGTACAGATAAACTTAAAACATTTACACTGGGAATACACTCCCTGGAGAATATCCTTATTTACTCGCTGATATGCCCACTCCTCCCCCTCCTCCCCAGTCCCAGAGAGTGGGTGAGAAAAATTGTGTACACTAATGTCTTTTGTGGTAACCTAGTAACCTTCTCCTTTTTCTCCATGAGCTTTTCCTTCATACCACACTCTTCCATATTGCTAGCCCTCCAGAGTAATTGCTCTATGTCTTTATATGGTTTTGTTTTCCTACCCAATGCAGAGGAGTTGGGGTTATTTTCAATCTTCGGAAGCTTGTAAACAGGATCAAACAGGAACCCGGTCATCAGCAAGAGGAAGGCTAGAAAAATAAAAGCAAATGCATATCAACAATTTTATTTTTAAAAGAAAATACATCCAAAACATGAAACAAAAAGCCTGGGCTCTGCTAGACATCCCCCTCCCCATTTCTTTTCATTTAGTTCATGAACTCTTTTTTGCAGAACACAGGCTGGTGTAAATTAACGTGTGACCCAAAATATATCACATGGGAAAGCTGCCATAGAAATGTATTAGGGGAAAAAAAAAAAAGGAAAGAAAAGAAATCTTTATTAGAACTAAAGTGCCACCTCTTATCATGCTAAATCAATACGAAGATTGAAGTAGGAGAAAGATATGACTATTCCTGTTTCTCTTGAGCGTTTCAACAGCTAGCCTGCACTCACCGATTCTGTTTTTATATCCCCAGCCTTACATGCTGCATGATTAGCCCGTTTAGCATGGTTAGCGGTGCGAATACGGCACTGGGTGCAAGAAGTCCTCTGCATTTGCCTCTGCTCCCAGCTGTCACTCTGTGAGTAGGAGGGTTACTCATACACTTACTCCATGACTTGGACCCCGGCCTCGAGGTTCTCCAAGCCACACTTGAGCTTCTTGCACGGGTGATGGAGTGGCATCTCCCCCAGGTATGGCAAAGCTCAGAACTTCAATGACTAACATTAGACAGCAGAACTTCCAAACCCCACCTCGTCCTCCAGTTCAAGAGCTGTGGCAGCTGACGCCTTATCACAATGCCTTCAGCTTGCTGGCAGAGGGGGGAGAAGTGTTTTGTGGCACAAGGTGTGAGTGTTTTGGACACAGGTAGGAGCTGGCAGCCCTCTGTAGAGGCCCACGACACTGTTCCCTGGGAGAGCACAACCTGTTTGACTTGGGTGGCCCTGCCTAACCACAGTCTCCCCATTACCAGCTCTACGCCTTGGTTTGCGTGGTTGCAAAGCCAGGAAAATAAGTTTTATGTGACTCCCCAAGTTCACATCAAAGCAGTGATTTGAAAACATGAAACACTCCATTTAGCTGGATCTCTTGAACACAGCTGAATACACAAGTCTGAGACCACACTTGTGACATGGCACCTCGAGTTCACACAGGGCACAGCCTGCACCACCTCCGGTGCGAAGTGGCTGTCCTTTCAGTCAGGTTCTGCACCCTGAAACTGTAACCTATTAAAACCAATCTAGACTAACTGAAACGAACCATTTGCAGTATGAAGCATATGTATGAATAAAAATAAATTGGAATTTAATTTTATTTTTAAACTACAAAACACACCTCTGAGCCAATTCTGAAATCAGTAACTGCAATATATAAAACGGGGGATTTTCTCCTGGTTTCACTTCATGGAATTACTTTGCCAGCCCTACAAGCTCTGAGTGTGCTCCATGAAAAGCAGCGGCACATAAAACAACTACCACCAAGCGCAGGTTGGTGCATGAGGTTTCAAAAGACAACCATCCCTGGTTCATACTGAGCTCTGCATGCAGGCAAACTTTGTGAAGATAAAACTCCAGTTCCTCTATTATTTTTGATCAATCAGATGAGCAAACAGAAATGTGTTCTCTGTATTTTGTACAGAGATTTCCTCAAACATGAGATTCTGCTCTTAGCAAGATTAGTATCTCTGTGGGCTTTTCAAATAAATCTGTGTTGAAGGGAAAAGTCAGTCTTCAGTGAGGATAAGTCATCAAAATTTCCTTTAATAAAAAAAAAAAAAGGCAAGAATTGCAGGACCTATCAAACTACCTGATTACCAGCATCTCAAAGAACCAGAAAATATAAATTGCTTAACTCTTGTGTCTGACTGGTTATCTTATGAAACATTCATCAACTAATTAGCACAATATAAAATTTGTCCTTTATCTTCCTTCCCTAACCAGCACATTATTAACACAGCAGACATGCACCAGGAGCTGAGGAGAGAACAAGCCCCACTCCACACACTCCTGCTTAGGGCGAGATCCCAGGACAATGAAAACAGGTCACAGGACCATCAGACCTGTAACACTTGTTTACAGTAAATGAATATTCCCCTGAGGTTTTTATTTTTCCCCGTAACTTTGAGCCAAGTCAGGGTGCTACCTGCAGCTTCTTCATATAAGCAGAATACAGGGGAAAAGTAACACTCATTTTACTCATTCTCGAGTTTTCTGCTGAAAACTTTGGTCAGCAATACTTGCTTATCTTTGCCGTGTTTCTGACCTACCTCCTCCCTTAAGTTTTCTCTCTAGAAAACTTTCATGATTTTCCATAAGCCTAGATATTTCTGGATTTTTGAAGCAGCCTCATTTTCTGTTTCTCTGCACTTAGCACCACACCTTCCACAACAAGTCCTGGGCATCAGAACAAGTACATTTACAACATGAAAACATAACAAAAACAGCAGCTTTAAAAATGTTATCCTGAATTTCAGCTGGATCCAGGTTAGTTTACAAGAGTGTGGCCCCCAGTTTGCTCCCACACCATAAGCTTAATCATTTTCTAAGTGTTAATTTTATCTACATAAAACTTCCTAGTTGGTGTCAAAACAGCACTGTCAAAAGGGTTGTTTTATGACTGTTCGAAAAGAGAAGGCAAAATTGAGGTTAGCAACTGGCTGTGAGCTTTGACATGTACAGGAAGATTATTTTTTTGCAGGAGCAAAGCTGGAGGTATCTGTAGGGGAAAAGACCTTCTGGAAAAAACAAACACACACAAAAAAACCCCTACTTGAAATGAGCAAAGCTTAATTTGTTGAAGTAAAAATAAAAATGTGTTTAGAAAGGCAAAATACCACCTTATTGCAACTGTTATTAATAAGAATATAAGGCAAACCCCAAACACAATAGACACTTGGAAATTGCGAGTCTTCATTTCCAACAACGTGGTTTGGGGGCCATTATCTGGGAGGACTGCAAGTGCAGCATTCCAGAAGCAGGTATGGGCTCTATGCACAGGAATTAACTGCATGGGAAAGCAAAAAGAGGAGACTGAAGAAACCCTTTCCAAAAACTGTCCCAGTTTGAGAGAAAAATTAGGTATGAAGAAGTCTCAAACTGGAGCACACATTCCTACAGACTTTGACAACATTATTATACACTATGTGATGGATTACTCTTTATAAGACATCCTACGCTGTGTTTTATACATTGTATTTATCCTTTACTAAAATGATTTTTTGTTTAGGTTTTTTGACTTTTTTTAATTTTCCCTGAATTTTAATAGAGGTAAACCATATCAGCCTTCAAGACAGAAGTCCTGACCACAACACTCCACATAACCCTGCCTCAGAGGCTTCCACTGATACAATCTGCAAGTGCCTCCTGCTCAACCTTTCGCCTCTTGCCTGAGGCCACCAGGAAGATGTCACTCAGTGGCAAACGTGTTGGTGGCCTTTCTGTGATGGTAGCTTGTGATGGGTTTCTTAGGAAGCGAACAGGGCATAGCCCCAAAATGACTCAGATCAGCCCTTCCCCAGCGAGACTTTGAGGGCATAAGGGAGAAGGGTGAGCAGAGGCCAGGCTCCATCCCCTGAAGGTGGGCAGTCCCACGGTGGTGGTGGGTGGTATCTCACCTGGATACACAGATAAGACCACCTCAAACTAACACAACCTTTGAGAAGTAACATTCTGCCATCACAAACATCTGCTGGAACTTTCTCTGGGATAAAAGTCAAATTCCTAGCCCATCGCACAGAAACCACAGCATTTAGCATCACTGTGACACACACATCTCATTTCACCTGTGAGGTGGTTAAAGTTGCTCCCTAAATCTACACATGGTGCAGTGCACTACAGAGAGCAGAACGAGACAAACACCGAGAGGTTTTCTGCATTTACTTTCATTTTCACAAGAACTTCCTGAGGCTTATGGCTGTTAGGTTTTAGCTCCAAGTTCTAAGATTGAGGTGAATTAGTGGAGCAGCATAAAGAAAATGTGCAGCTACATTTCCTGCGTAACCATCCTGCAGGTGATGTCATCAGTGTCTTGGGGTATAACTGGGCAAATTTTTATCCACTCTTAAAAATTGCAGACGTCTGAGGAGAAAAGCATAGAATCACAGAACTGTTTGGGTTGGAAGGGACCTCAAAGACCATCCAGTTCCAACTCCCCTGCCATGGGCAGGGACACCTTCCACTAGACCAGGTTGCTCAAAGTCTCATCCAGTCTGGCCTTGGACACTTCCAGGGATGGGGCATCCACAGCTTCTCTGGGCAACCTGTGCCAGTGCCTCACCACCCTCTCCAGGAAGAACTTCTTCCTGATATCTAATCTAAACCTCCCTGCTTTCAGTTTAACGCCATTATTCTTTGTCCTGACACCACCTGCCCTTGTAAAAAGTCCCCCCCTCAGCTTTCTCTTAGTCCCTTCAGGCATAACTGAAACGCTGTAGTCATCAGAAAGACCCTACCCTCCTATTTACTTTCAGACTACGAGGTCTCATTTCACAAGCCAACATGTGATCCATGCATGGGGCTTTCAGAACATTGCTTTTGGTGGCATGAACTAGTTAAAAATCATAGGCTGGCTCTGGGTCTTTTGCCACTCGAAACCAAACAGTTGAAACTAGTCTAAATGGAGTTTGGGGGTTAGCTGTTTTGTTTTGGGTTTTTTTTTTGGTTTGGTTTGGGGTTTTCTTGCTGTTGTTTGTTTTTAAAGTCACTTTTCTTCTAGAAAAATACCAGCCAGCTTGTGTAAGATTATGTCCTCTACCTATGGCAGAGGAATAAGAGAAGTCTGGATGGGTGAGGTTTAGCTTTTTTTTTTTTCTAATCTATTTGCCAACCAGAGTCATTTATCCCCTATTAGATAAAGTATAATAGACTATACCGAAAGGGTCACTGGCCTTTCATTTAATGATATTGCCGGCACCAATCTACATTTTCCCGACAGTGTCCCTCAACACAGAATAAATGGCTGATCTCTTCACAATAACAGCTGATTTCTATTTATTAAGCTAAAAAGGTCACCATTTTCTACGGCTGGGCCGCCCTGCACTATTGATAATTTTATGCATAAACAAATGGCAAATTTGTGCCACATAAATATGCATTAGCAATTACTTTTTCCTCGGGCAACGCTCGCTGCATGCAAATGTGTCCCTCACAGGGCCTGGTGGCTTTTGTTTTAGCTCTTGAACAGCTAAACAAAAGAGCACAATAAACAGTTTAAAAATTGCCAATCAATAGGAAATGCAAATGCAAAGGTAAATGGCAAGAAACTTGCCCAAACAAATAAAACTAAACCAAAAAACCAGACAAAATGAAAAGAATGTAAGTTAATAAATAAATGGAAAGGACTGTCTCTTCCTTCCCCATGCCTGTATCTTCAACTCTGGGGTTTATTTTATTTTTTTCTTTTCTATAGAGACATGGCCAAGGTGCTCTTTGCACGGCAACAGCGGGGCTGGTACTAACGCAGACCCCAGATGGGAGTACCCAGAACGTACACACGGGCTGAGTACATGTTAAGCAGGACCCACACACACATCCAAAGGAAGGAGGCAAAAGAAGGATGTCTGAAGAAATTCACAGTTGACCCTCAGTTTAGCTTTCTGCGATTTCATGTTTCCATCAAAGATTTTTAAAGAAAAGCTACATGCAAAGGAACTGCTCAAAAAAGCTTAAAACATCTTCTGTAAACACTGATTTAGGATTTTATTACTGGAAGTGCCTAGAAAATACCAACTTATCTGCGTCTACGTACAGATGTCTCCAGTAACAGCCTAATGAATGTTGTCACTTGAGAAACTTGAGTTACATATAATTTCCTTTACCCCAAGGAGAGAAAGCTTGATTTTCTCTTGTCTTATCCTTGGACTACTCATTTCCAACAGCAAACCATAGTTGTATACAAGATGCAGGATAATGGAAAAATCAGACCCAGACACTAAATTGGTATGAACATGGAAACCCAAACTGACAATTTTAGGAGAACTGATGATTGCTTTGAATTTTCCCCTTCAACAGAAGGGCTTCAGTGCTGCAGAGAACTAAGCATGACACGTACCGTGATTATTGTCATTTGTGGGGAGGCTATTACGTGTGAAGAAGGAATCCGGTTCAGTAATGCAGTAACAACACATTGTACACAAACACATGCTAAGGCCAGCTGTATGACCCATCCAAGCAACCAGCTTTCTTTTTCACGTAACTTTTTAAGGCAGTAATTCTGTTTTCATGAGCAGGATTGGGAAATGGAGAAATATGAAATATGGTCAGCAGAGTAAGTTGCACCTCATTCTACCAATGTTTATGAACAAGCCAAACTTAAAACATGTGGGCTTATCTTTTGGTTTTTAAAAAAATGATTATTTCAACAGAAGTTGAAGACATTAAATCATGGGCTTCAACTGTTTCCCAGACAGGGGACATAATACAGCAGGTAACCCACATACACACATTTCTATGATGTTAGTGTCCAAGGTTTTTATTTTTAATGAACAAGAATGTTCCTGTCAGTGTAAACATTCAGCAGCAATCCTATGTTTTTCCCACCCAATCAGCTGTCACAGAATTACAGTTTCACATCATTCATTTCCATGAATTATACTAAAAATCAACAAGCTGATAAATATAATTTTTTTTTTTTCCCCAGTTAATTCAGTTAATTTCTTGCCTTTCAATTTCCCTGGCTTTGGCTTGGATGGTTTTATAACACCACTCTACACTATGACTTTTGATTCTGTTGGAAACTGATATGAGTGTTAACAACTCTAGTGCTAGTGATTTTAACCATTCTCATCCTAAGAGCACTCTTACACATGGGCCAGTATGGGAAAAGCTAAATCAAGCACAGGATGAGACACGCCTTCACAAAGCAAAAGTCCTCATTTTAGGATTTTAGCCAAAAGCATTTCCCCACCAGTAACACATTTCAGCCACAAATCCACGAGATGACCAATACAACATGGTAAATGTGAGATGTATAGAATTCCCCCCACGCATCCCACACCTTCCATTAACCCTTCGCTGCTCCACTTTTCCCGTTACCACATGCACAAAAAATGGATAATAATAGCACCTCCAGTTTTGGTTAAGTCAAGGCACATCCAGCAACTGCATACCCGTAAGAGACCGCATCCTCAGCTAAGGCACGCTGCCTTCTGCAACTGGCCTTGGAGCTGCTGGGTAGCTGCTATTCAACCATGCCCGTGCAGTCAAGGGGCATCCACCTGGCAGCATACACACTACAAATCCCAAAGACTTCAGAAATGACATATCACAGAAGTTTGTGTACCATTTTGTTAAGTTAAATGTGATGGAAAGACCCATGATTATACACAAAGTTCTCCTCAGGTCGACAACATAGTAAAAAAAGCATGAGCAGGTATGCTAAAGCAAGATCAAATAAATTGTTTAAATGTCACGGCAAAAGTAGTTCTCACGAATGTCTCTGGCCAGTCTACTGCCATTAACGTAGTTAGAAAATCTGTAATAGGAAGAAAATTGTTACTACATAAAATATTCCTGCAGAGACACGGCTGCAGAATTGAAATGAAAAGATGTAGCTCAATCTGTTAATGCCCATCTCACATGTGCAAACGCGATGAACAGTAGAGAATGAAGTGACTGTTAAATCTCTGTTAACAAGTGTATTTTAAACAGTACACACGGATCTTTCTGTATTGGTACCACGTTTTAACAAACTTTGATGGGGCTATTCACATTAATCCCCAAAACTCACACTAGCACTATCAAAACAAAACCTCTAGAGAAGATACCAGGAGAATGGCCATTTTCTACAACAGTGGGTGGAGTTGGTTTTGAGAGAAGTGTGCAGCTCAAGAAGATGAGATGGGAGTAGAGAGGAAACTGTTTTGTCAAATTAAAGTCCTCTTTCTTGCCCAACGAGCTCAGCTTCTACCCTTCTCTTACAACCCCAGTTTCAATGAAAGTTATTGTCACTAATGGCTCAAAGAATCCTTTCTCTTTAAAAAACGAAGAGAAACGAGCACTCACACAACTGCAGTCTTCATAGAAACATGCTTTTAATATCAGAGATTTCATTTTTTCTTTCCGCTTTGTTTACAGGTTCCCTGGAAAGCGTTAAAGCTAAAACTTACTGATAAAAGCATCCTATTTCTTACATGATTCCAAATGCAAGAGTTCTTAAAGAGCATTAATACTGAGCAGAGTTGTCATTGATAGTATCTAAATGCTTGATGCATATGTTTTTCTAGGCTATACACTTGGGAAAAGATAGCTAGGTGACAATACAGGTGCTGGCACAAGTATTTTGAATTATTTAGCTATAGGCAAATTCTTTCCTTGACGCAATAGGTAACATACGTTATGAGAACGTTTCACGTGCACACACGTGTGCACACACACTAACCTATGAGAACACGCAAAACAAGTTGATTTCAGGCATTGCAGATTAACCCCACCCTTTCTCCCCCTCCCCAGACTAAGTATTAACACTTCAAGCTGTGTTCTTCTCATAGAGCTACACCGCTCCTCTTTGATTCTCCATTCTTCTCCCTTCACTTAATTGCTTTCAGTTGTTTTGAATTGGGAAACATCAAAAACTGTCAGCAAGAATTTAGCATGAATTAGTATCAGAAAATTAGTGTTTTTCTTAATTAAAGAAAATACGATGTTTTTCTTCTCCCCGTCTCCTCCTTCCTCTCCCCTCCCCACCCCAACAATAACCAAAACGTGCCTCTGCAATCAATCTAGCATCTGAAAAGCAAGCTGGATTTCTTCTCTTTCCTGCGTTTTCACTACCAGTCATAACTCCATGATTAAGACTCAGCTGACAGCTCTCATGCCACAGAAGCTGAAAAAAAAAAACAAAACCCTAGCTCACTCCTCCAGTAGCTGAGTTGGTCCTGGAGTGTGGGGGGTGGGGGGTGACTTCCAGCAGTCAGATAAACATATCTGATCTGAAGACATCCACAGCAAAGCAATGCTCCCTGCTCAAAGCTACAGAAGCACCCATCCCAGGCAAGTACAGACTCTCAGCAGATAACAGATTTAAGTATTCCACTCAAAATAGTAAGAAAAATTCTGAAGGTTTCCATATGAACCCAGCAGAATTGACCAAATGTATCCATCTGTTCGCTTTCATATAAGCAATATGTATGCTGCCAGTATTGGACCTCTTCTAGGGCAGGGCCCTGGGACTTAAATTACATCTGCCACTTCCCCGGTTTACAGCAGCCTCATCAGCAAAGCATGAATTTTTTTTAAAGCCTCAAAATAGCATCCTGAGGAAACACACAAGAAAATGACTATTTCTACATTTCCTCCCTTTTCTACCTGATGACTTTGCCTCAGTACCTAATATTAATATCAAATGTGATGTTCTGAGCTGAGAAACATGGAAGCACTTCAAGAAAGCCTTTTAGTGTCTCATTTCCATCTCCTTAGCTCAGAAGGGACTATTTCATAAGCAAATTTGAACACCTTCAAGCAACTCATGATGACAGTATCCAGAATCGAATTAGTTACCTCGCCTCTATTAAAACTGGCAAAGCAGAAAATCCTCATCCCTCCTCGCAGTATATAATCACTAATACAACAGGCTGGCCAGAACCTCCAAATATGGCTGCACCTTACATACCCCAAACTTGAATTATAATAGTTTAATACAGATTATTTTTGAAAATTGATATTGCTGATAGTGTTGCTTATTCCAGCTATGACGATTTTTTCAGACACAATAATGAAAACCTACTTCCTCGAATACAAAGCAGTATTTCTTACTTCAGCAACTGCAGTACATGCAACCAGTCGGCACAAGCTGCCCCATAATAAAAGGCAAAGAAAACTTTAGAGTAATTCACTAAACCTCCACACTAGTCCTCTGCAGAGGACAGCATCCTCGCCAACCTATGCTGTAAAGCCTCTGTTAGGCAGTTTGCATTTCTCCCCAGACGTCTGCTGTAAGGAAGTGCAACGCTGCTGGTCAGGCCTTTACCACCACTTCACCAGAAATGCCAACGCTCCTAACTGTGGCTGGCCTAATAGAATATATATAGTTTGCCTACAAGAAATTAAATGCAAAAGCCAAATACCACCAAAAGAATGAGTAAAAAAAAACCTGGAAAACTGAACTGCTGTGGATAAATGCATTACTATTTATAGAATCCTAGAATGGTTTGGGTTGGAAGGGACCTTAAAGACCATCCAGTTCCAGCCCCCCTGCCATGGGCAGGGACACCTTCCACTAGACCAGGTTGCTCCAAGCCTCATCCAGCCTGGCCTTGGACACTTCCAGGGATGGGGCATCCACAGCTTCTCTGGGCAACCTGTGCCAGTGCCTCCCCACCCTCTCCGGGAAGAACTTCTTCCTGATATCCAATCTAAACCTCCCCACTTTCAATTTAAACCCGTTACCCCTTGTCCTGTCACTACAGGCCCTGGGAAAAAGTCCCCCCCAGCTTCCTTGTAGCCCCTTCAGGCACTGGAAGGTGCTATAAGGTCTCCCCGGAGCCTTCTCTTCTCCAGGCTGAACAAGCCCAACTCTCTCAGCCTGTCCCCATAGCAGAGGGGCTCCAGCCCTCTGAGCATCTTTGTGGCCACCTCTGGACTCGCTCCAGCTGGTCGATATCCTCCTTTTGTTGAGGGCTCCAGAGGTGGACACAGCACTCCAGGTGAGGTCTCACTAGAGCAGAGGGGGAGAATCACCTCCCTCAACCATTCATGACCCAAGCTACATGTCTTTTCTCACGTCACCCTGGCTTTCCAGCAACTCAGCTTAAACCATTCTTGGATGACCTCAAAACTGGAGCAGTGTGACCCTTGTGACTTGCCCTTTGCTACCACCCACCTGAACATTGTCCAAGTCTAGGGAAGGGGGGCTCTCAGTTTGCACATATGCAGAAGAGACCTGCTGAAAGTCAGCATAACAGACTGAATGGCCTGGTACACTGGGCATGCTGCACCCCAGACATCTCTGCATGACATCTCTACTGTGCCAGCCTCCTTCATGCCAAAGTCTCCACAAGCCTCTCCTCCAGAAGGTCTTCTGAGTCATCAAAAACTCACAGGTGTTAGCACTGGAAAGGACTAGAAAGACAGTGAAACCTTCCATCCCTCTGCTTGCTTTCAAATTGTCAGAACAGATGAAGCGACTTGAGTCCATAAAAAGACCTAAAGCACAGAAAAGCAGCGCTGGGAAAAAAAGGAGCAAGAGGGGCCAGCAGGGGCAGAGAAGCAATAAACACAGGTGAAGATGAGAAAGAAAAATAACTTAGAGTGCCCAGCAGAACACAGCAGTGCCAGGGGACACTACCCCCACAACCTGGAGTAACTGCTGGACTTGTAAACCCACTCAACCCATTGTTTGCCATCCACAAGTACCAGCAGAAGCAGCTCTTGGTGGCCAGCACATGCAGCAGTAATAGCCTACCACCTGCAGTTACTCCACCAGCTCAGGCAGCACTGCTCTCAACTGAGGATCTGTAAATAACAGTCCTCTGCTGACTTAAGTCAGAAGGAAAGAGCAGTGGAGATGCACAGGATATTTTTTTTTTTTTTCAGTTTTGCATTATAAAAATGCTCTGGTTAAAAAAAAGGCTGAATAAAAGCAAGAGTTCAACAAAATATTATACTTCCGATTGTACAATCGTTCCTAAGTTAGCCGATGAAAGGATGAGCTAAGGTTCAGTCTCTGTGCACGCGCACTGCGATACTCTCTAGTTACATGATCGCATCCCAGTTTTTCTAGAAGGATATCACCCAGGAAGAGCCAGCTCTGGGAATGAACATGAGTTGCATACTTAAAGTTGCCTGCTGGACCATTAACTCATTCAGTGTAGGTACTGGAACGTGAGAACTGGAGGCGGCAGTGATTTGCAAGCCAAAAAGAGGACAGTTTTGCAGGAAGCCAAAATCTTTGCAGGAATCCAAAATCTCTGCAGGTAGCCCTTATTCGTACATGTCCCACTTTCAGTCCTGATACACCTGAACACGTACTTGTGGATGCCACATCTTGCAGTAGACTGATGCTGTATTTTAAAGATACAAACAGCTATAATAAAGGGAAGATAACGTTTGGAAAAGTCCTACCTGACCCAGACGCATTTAGGAGCCTGTCACAGCAGTTAGCTTCCCTGCACATCAGATGGAGACAAAGGGGTACCTCCGGACAATTGCATGGAGAAGTCTAGCCCAACAAAACCATGCATTTCCCTCCCTCTACTGACTGAGGGAGAGGCCTTCAGAGAGGATAATTTCTGCTTAAGTTACATGCCTTTCCTTCAGTTATTATCACGGGAATCTAACAGAAAAGGCTAAGTGCCTCTATTGACCTGGGATCAACCACTCCACTTAAAGCCCAGCCCCTCTACTAGCCTGTGGCCAGGGCCAGCTTGGTGCCTGGCTTGCCACATGGCTCTGGCCTCCTGGACACACAGTAGCTTCACGTTGGAAGAAGGGTAGAAAATGCTTTTCCTCAGCATTCCCCTAAGCCATGTGGCAAGGGCACTTCTCCCAATTATGTGGGTTCAAACACTTTCAGATGCCCAGATAGCCACCCAGTCAAATAAATACGCAGAATTAGGCAGATTTAAATGAACTGGATTGCTGCCAGGATTAGGCTGACTGTAGCTACATAGGTGGGATTTGAATCAATTGGGCTATTTTCTTCCCCCAATCTGTAAAATGGATACCATACCACTAAGATGGATGTTGTGATAGTCAATTAACATCATTACAATATACAAACAATATAGTGAGAAACATCAGAGAAGTCCATAGGAAGTTACTAATTTTCACATGTATTTATTATACCAACAGTGTTAGGGAGTCACTGTTTTTAAGATGGGTTTGAACGTGTGCAGAACATGCCTGACGCAAAGTCACACGAACAATAAGGGTGAAAGAGAATATTCAACATCATCTCCTTCTGTCAGCACCATCATTTTAGTGGTCTGATATGTGATCACGTAATTAAAGACTGTATCATAATGCATATGCACAAAGGGGCTGAATTAAGGTTGTGCAGGCAAATCTAATTCTGGCATTTCCTATGCTTGGAGTGCCTGACTCCACAATCTTAGCGTTCATTTAACGAACGGTTTCTGTACATAATACCATACATTGTGTACACGTGTCAGCAACATCTGCCATATTGCTGCATATTCTGATTCTTCAAGGTATGTTTACACACACACACTCTGCAAAAACAGAACAGTATGCAGTCATATTCTGGCCATTACCCTTTTCTCCTTCTGCAGCATATTCTTGCCATTATATTTACCATCATTGGAATGCCAGCAGTTAAAAATGTTCTTTTACTTCTACTTTTAAGTACACAGAATATGTGTCAACACTTCCAGCTTCTTACCCACTGCTAAAAAAACATTTTAAATAGCATCCACTGTGTATGAGCCATTCGTGGATCTGAGCACACGTGCACAAATATGCAGAGCTCTCGCCCTGGGCCCTGAACAGAGGTTCTCCTGTTAAGAAGACCCTGCAGGGATGACCACTCCTTGGCATTTTAAGGAGGCAGGATTAGAGCAGACGTTGCTTTTGGCCCTGTGCTACACACAGCTCTTCAGCCTGCTACAGGTGCCCAAGAACAGTTTGGCTTCTCTTCTAAGGTTGGAGAAAGGACTGCCCTCCGTTGGTGCTAGAGAGGTGGATGAATGGCTTGAGCATCTTCCCTCCTAACTCACTGGCATAACTCACATCAATTTAACCACGAGTATGACCAAATTGTTCCTTTTCACACATTGTAGTTCAGTTTGGCTTATCCTTGGGAAAATACACTTTTTCCTCCCGCTCTTCTGATTTCAGGGGTTTTTTTCTCCTTACTGAGCAAAACTTTCATGCCAGCCCGTAAAGAACTAGCAGAAAAAGCTCCATTAAGACACTCTGCTGTTCTTTCTTGCTCCCACACTGTTTCGTCTGCCAAGTTCTGGTCAGACACCAGTCTTTACTTACCTAGTTACTAGATTTCCAGCCTGCCATTGGATGCCCTTCCAATTCTCACAGCACCAATGCTAAATGGGATCCTCGTGACACACAAGTAATTTGGCCAGCTAAGCCCAGAGGAAGATGCTTCAGTCTCAGGTGGAAAAAGATGTATCAACTCAATGCATACCCAGCTTTTATTCCCCGATCGCTGTCCACTGCTTTACAACAGTGTTTTGACAGATGCAATTAAGGTATTAGTGAATGATAAAAACCCTCACAGAACCCATCTTAATCACTAACTACACGCTATGTTGCAATATACATCCACTGGTCTACAGCTCCCAGCCAGAAGTTCAGACACTTTTTTGCTACAGCCACACGTGACAAAATGCAATGTTTAGTCAGGTTTTACCATGTGTGCTCTGACATACAATAAAAACTGCACTCTTAGACTGGATGAGGCAGGGGAGCATAGCCTCACCAAGGGAAAAACCACCCTGGTTTGTACTAATGATAACCACAGTGAACTCCAGGACTGAAATAATGGGAATTTCCTCTTGCACAGTTTCATAAAAATGATGCTGAGCACTCAGAGACACTAAAACCACCTTGAATCTGAGCTTCCCAAGAGGCAGTTTGCAGTCTCACACAGTTAACAGTCTAGATCCTTTCCTCCTCCTCACACCAGTTTTCTCTCTCAATTTCATAGAATGCAACCTACAGTTGTCCTAGAATTTCAGAAAGTGATAATTTTCTGTAGAGGTAGTTTATCTGACATTGGGCCTATAGCACAGGAGGGCACTTGTAGCTTCTAATCATCCTCTCCATCTGTTCACCATAAGCAACGTTGATCTTCAAATTACACAACCTACACAATCCTGAAAGAGTCTTTTACTTTCCGGTAGGACAATCTGCTCCTTCCCTTTCCCCGTTTATTGCAATCTGCAGGATCCTTGCACCGCCGCACATACGGAGAATGAGAACATATCAATCCACCCTAAATGACCTCGAAAGGCTGAATCAGTTAACCAAAATAGGCAGAAACTGCAGCTTTCCAGTTGACTTTCCCCCTCCTTGAAGTTATTTGTAAAACCCTCTTTTTGCAGCACAGACCCTGCAGTAAGACTCCAATTATAAATGTACGCAATCCCAAACAATGCCAAAATTATTAGGTGCCAGTGCCACTTGCAGGGTCTGAAACATTGTTCCCTGCAGCTTGCCCTGAACTGTTCTGGCCAACATTGCCCGGTCCCGCTTAGGCATGCTGGCCCGACGTGGCACTGTGCCACCCACACCTCTCCCCACGCTCTGCAAGGTGTCTGTGGCAGCACGGATGGGCAGGAGGGGTGACAAGCCAGCCGGCAGTGCTGCGCTCCGTCTGCCCAGAGACAACCGTTTCAAAGCAGAAGTGTGATGGGCGAGGTTTTCAGGGAAGAAAACAGGCAACTGTCATGAGGAAAGAGAGAACCCAGATGCTCCAATGCCTAACCATGGCATCAGAGTTTTCACAAAGCTTGGATCAGATGGGAAGCATTTAATGCACAGAGGAAGAGACGAAACAGCTACCTAGACCTCCCAAACCTCAGATGACCCTTTTGTCTGAAAGATTTGGTAGAAATAGAGCATGTTGGGGTATTTTCCTGTAGTAGAAATAGTGTGTGCGTGCGCTGTTCTATCGCCATATAGCTGCTGCCCACCACACCCCTCCTGTCAGCAACTGAAAGCTGACCCTTAAAAGGACAGCCAGCCTGCTGGTTCCTTGTCAGAAACAGTCATCACCACACCTGGTTTCCATGCTACCACCACAAAGCATGGCTTCAATGCAGTGATCCCCAGCCGGGGAGCTGCAGGCAAGATGTCATCAGCGAAACCCGAGATCACCCAGAGCAACCACGCTTCACCACCAGTAGCAGCCCTCCTGGCTCACAGACGGCACGTGATGCTGCTTGGGGTACCCAGTCAGCCAGGAGACAGTAAAGGCAGGAGCCTACAGCGGTAAGCGGCACAAGGGACTGTCAGATGTGTTAAATAAAAAAACTAACACACCACACACACTCAAAAAACTACACAAACACCTTAACAGGTCCATCTGCCCTGTAGCCAAACAATGCTCTGCAACATGGAGCTCAGCAGCTCAGGGTAAATTGGCCCAAGAAGGGACAGACAGACTATTAGTGACACTTAAGGGCAGCTACTATAGGGCTAAGCGGCTGCCAGCACTTCGGCAGCTTTATCACACAGCATGGTTGGTAACGCTGTACACACCAGAGGACTGTGGATGTTATTACTACTCAAGCCATTGCATCTGCACTTCTCTTGGAGCTCCATCTCCTAGACATCTGTGAATACAAGAGAATTCAGCCTCCATTACCTTTTTATTAGGTGTCTATCCCTCCCGTTTCTGGGGAAAGCTGATATAAGCACTACTTCTGACTTAAGGCCTGAACTAAAACCAAAAAACCAAGTATGTTTTTTTTTTTTGCATCCTCACAGTTATAAAGCAATCTTAGAATATTTTTAGGCTAGACATTAAAAATTCTGGCCTAATACTACTAGCACATGTCTACAGGTATTTGAGATTTCAGTCATAAACAACAAAGGATACCAGGCAGGAGTGCAAGGGGATGACTAGCAACGCCTTACCACCACATATGCCCCCAAACTGGCAAGCAGACCTGAAAACGCAGCAGTACAACTTTTCTACAGCTTGCTCTATCCTTTGTTAACCGTACTATTACTTGTAGCTTCTTCTGCCTCACAAAACAGAGTCTTTATACATGGGTTCCTGCAAGAAACAAAACTTTCAAGACATACGTTGGTCTTGGGAAAATTTACTCCAGGCATCAGGAGCAGCGTGTCCTTCTGATGCCAAGCAGAGGCAGGGAGCAAGCCTTACTCTATGATACCAGTCCTTGAAGCCTCTAATTCAAACACTGAGATGAGTAAGGACTTAGTGCCTTCCTTTCAAAAGGTTGAACTGTCTGTATTGTTGTTACATCTTAGCTCTGCCAGCTAATGTTCCTGCGGATCCTCGTGCACTACAGCTGAATTTAGTTAGCATCGGGTTTGATGAAGCAACATAGAGCATACATTTTATTATTCTTTGCTTCATATACATAGACATTCATGCACTTTATTTATATGATCAAAAGGTTGCTCAACCACTCCAGTAGCTGTACAAACCAATTCCAAATCAAGCAATTCGGTATCAAGATTTTTACACTGTGAAAATAACTTACCTTTTTTAATATCAGGAGGGATAAAATTTGTAGTGGGTCAGGGTGGATTTAGTTTTCTGGGGTGTTAATTTTCAGAAGTAGCAAGCACTGACAGCTCCTATTGTCTCGAGGGGAAGATATCTAAGTACACCACGTTTGCCATCGTATCCTAATCAGCAGTTTGTAACTGCTTGCCAGGCTGCACTGCAGCAACAGGAAAATAGAGGGTATGGATGAGCTTTAGCTACAGAGGAACAGGTTCCTGCACAGCAGCCTTTTCAGTCCTTTTCCTACAAAGAGCTGATTGCAATTTTAAGAAGGAGCAGGACATTAATAAATGCACCCTGACACAGGAATTATCTCAAAATCATAAATATCGACTAGTTCTTTGAAGTTTCAAGAGATAACATAGCTTTCACAGTGCATAGAAGAGGTTACTTAGCAGAAGGTGTCACGGTGATGGTCCACAAGTCCTAACATTCCTTCAGCTCCATTCCCAACAATCCTGCAATGGACACACCAATATCTGTGTATCCAATGCTCAGTAGGGCCAAGCAGATATCAACCACTGCATTTCTGGGGGCCATGCCTTCTTCCTGCTAGTTCCAAACACATCCTACTAAGACCAATACATTCAAACGAGGAACTTGGAACGCAAGATACAATATTTTCTGCTGGCTGACCATGTTGCAGCACTCAAGATTATCCTCTTTCAGTATTCTTAATTACATATAGGAACTCCTCTAAGCCTCAAAACCATAACCTACAAATATTCCTACAGCGTTAGCTAGAGCCCAAGTTCCACTGCATATGGCCGTATCTTCTGTCCAGACCTACAGCACACCCTCTATGAACTGTGCGAGGCAGAAGAGGAGAGAAGTAAATATGCAAAAACCTGGAGGAGACAGATACTACTTTTTCACTAAGTAAGAGTGTGGGCATTGGGGATGGGGAAATGCAAGATATAAAAAAGCAGCCAGATATGATACAGGCTCAGAAATAAGTTTAAAGGAGCTTGACTATTATTGTAAAGGAAACTAATAGAAGCCACTCAGAATATCGTTAACCGTAGTGGGATGCCTCCATATACCACCGAGGCTGGTGGCAATATGATTAATATCCTGGGTACAAAAGAACAAGGAAGTGGGTTTCAGTGTGGTTTTTAACTCTAGACCCCAGGGGCAAGGAATTAGTACAAGCCTGGAACAAATCTCTGGAAATTAATGATAAATCAGACAGAGGGGTCAATGTACTATAAGGGACACATCTAAAGCCATTATTTTATAACAGCTGATGGCAATAGCTGCTCAGGAGGGAAAAAATAAAATGCTGATTTTACAGATATTCAGGGGGTGGGAATTAACACTCTAGGAAAAAAGAGCAGAAAAGACAGCAGGATACAAAGGTGCACCAAGATTTATTGAAAACCAGAGGGGAAATGTAAGCTAGGGGAAATGAACACTCAGAGCACACAAAACAGACATTGCAAAGTTCAGTAATTAGAATACTAAAGTAGCCTCTAAAGGAAAAAAAAAAAATTAAGAAACAGCTAACTAGCAAAACCAAAAGCATCACTGCAGTCAAGAGTCAAAGTGCAAGAAGCCCCGTGACCCAATCGCAGTTCAGCCATACTGACTAGATATTCCCCCCTGCCTTTTTCTGTTTCTGACTACCCCTGGCTAGGTAATAGCAAGCTTAATACATCTAGATTTATGATTAAAGAGTACTTAGAAAAGATTGATTTGCCCTGCCCGACAGCAAACATGAATAGCCTGGAAAAAAAAAGAAATAAAGGGTTAGAAATCACAGACTTCACAAGACATAAAAGGGGACAAAAGTGCTGGCCCTGCTGGCTTTTATTTGAAAAATAAGTCCACCCCCAAACTTCAGATTACATTCCCCTTTTGTACCAGAGGCAGGATAATAAAATGCTGCATAGAGCGATATCAACATGAGTCTTGCCTAAGAAGAAATCATTGAATGCATAAACAAACTTTACCACCCTTACATGTCTCGCATACTACACTCTTTAAATACATGCATCCAGACTAAGAAAACTTACATGGAGCAGGTTAAAACACATTCATAGGGCACCATACACTATTATTTACTTGTCAAACATCACATTCACTGAAGAGGGGTTGGCTTTCAGATAAGTCAGATCATGATCAATGTCAGGATCAAGTTCATAATAAATGGTATCTAAATGCAACAAGCCACTACACCACTACAGATAAATCTCTCCTGTTCAGTGCTAATCAAAATACATAAGAGGTGCTAAGTCTTGACACCTGAAAGAGGGATTAATACATTGCCTGCATACAGACTCAAGAGTACCATCACTGCCAGTGTCTGCATCCAAAATATCTCCGTTCCCTCTCACATGGCAAGGGCTGTGACAACCATCCTGGTGGACTGACATGTGCTGACACACGCCGACCACAAACAAAGAGGAAAACGTCAGGTATTTGCTACTTGCCAGCTCTCTGCAAAATAAAATCTAGTTGCTCTGTTGAAGGGAAGGGGAGGCTCAGCCGCTCATTTACAGAGTGATCTTCAACTTCGTTTTGAGAGAGGGCTGAGTAATGCACAGCATGCTCAGAGCTCTGCAATCCCCTACCTATCATGTGCTGCAACTATCCAGGACTTCATCCTAAGCAGCTGTCAACTCAACATTTTCAAGAGCAACAAATTCATTAAAATTGTATAATTATGGCTGAAACTTTCCAAGATATCTAGGACATTTAATCATACAGCTTGGAATCAAATTAACAAAGTCTCAAACACTCCAACCAGTCTTAAAATCCCAGACTATACATCCATATATTTGTCAAATGCCACAAATTATTCAGATTATTAAAAAGGTCTTATCCTTAAATTACTCTTCCACTTTTAAAATTCATCTCCCATAGTAACAAAACTTCAAGTGAAAAGAATTCAGAAGAATAAAACTAAAATGAACGTACACAGGCTACAATGCAGATCTTTCAAGAGATTAGATGTTAGAAAGTAAATAGCATTGGGAACACGAGTGGTTAACCAAAATCAAAACAAGCAAAAAACCCATTAAACCCCAGCAACACTCATAAGTACTTTTGGAATACTACAAGCCACAAAGGCACACGACTTAAGGCACCAATTTCACTGGGGTTGGCCAAAAGCACTGAACAAACACGAGTCAGATGGTTGGAAAACACACAAAGTTTAGGATGATTTCTTCAAAATTTGCATCCAAATTACAACTGTCAAACTCATCTCCAATTCCTCACGTCCTCTCTAATTCGTAAGGCAAACTTCCCGCAGTACAAAAGCCTGCTTTGCCTTCTACCAAGCACTGGGCACTCAAACTTACTATTAGATAAGCCAGTGGCAGTTATTATTTATTTCCTCTTAAACTCAAGTAGAAAGCATTATGTAAAACTTCGTATCTGGAAAAGATAAAAGATACGCGAGGCAAGTCGGGAAGAAATAAACCAGTAGTTACCTGCCGCAAATCAGGGGTATGTGAAACATCAGGATAAAAACAGGAGATGGAGTTTAATGGGCAGAGTGAGGGTGCAACTGCCAAAGGTAAGTGGAAAAAAAATTATCACACAGGGTGTGCAGCTTCTCTCATCAACATCACTGTAGGGCACAGGATATGTACAGGAAGAAAAAAAAAAAAAAGAGGTTGTTACCACTCAAATTCTGCCCCATAACCAAATTTTACCATCCCCTTTTCATTAGTGTTGTTGCTGCTGTTAACGACATGCATGTTATACAGTCGGCCTCAACCGGGTGTCCCAGTGCTCCTTATGCAGGTTTTTCCAGCGTAGAACTGGTTGCATTGCTTCATCCCTTGCCCTTCCCTTCTTCCATAGGGAGCCTTCATCTCAAACTAAATCTTAAACAGAAGTCACCAGCTTTTTTATTGCAATCTGATTATCAATTTGCACCTCAGCAAAGGATGGCTAGAACTCTATTGTTTTGTTAATTGTCAATTTGCATCTTTGAAAGGTGTTGTGTATTTTCTTCTTTTGGCAGGTTAGGACTAATTCTGTATGTTAACATATATGTGGGTGGTGTGGGTAAAAAAAGGGTTTTCATTTAGAATGCAGTTAATTTAAAAACACTGCTTTATTTATTTACTTCTGCTAAGTTGCTTAATTTTCTTGGACAAATCTTGTTCAAAACTAGTAGGGACAGCCCTGTCTAAGAAAGGGCTCAATGAATAAAGCTCTTTTTCCAATAGGTGTTTGTTTAAACTGCTAAAAATTACCTGAAGGGGGAAGGGGGGAAAGGAAAAAAGTTGAAAGTTGTAAATGAAAATTTAGTTATACTTTTCAGTCACAGGCAACGACTAACAAAGGAGCTGGTAAATATTTCCTTTCAAAAGTAACTAGAAAGTTGTAGAGATCATCCTTATGTTGACTTCACTTCAGTGGGATATTGGTGGGCTTTTTTTTTTTTTAATAAGTATAGTTGGGGTTTTTTTAAGTACATGTGTAAAAACAACACATGGTAAATCCATCAACAGGCTCCAGAAAGCTCCCCAGAGCCAGCCAGCTGCCCACCAGCCTGATACAGCCCTGGTTTCCCCATCTAACTGCATCAACAGGTTTGAGAGTTGAAGCAGCTTTGTATTAATTTCACTATTACTTCATAGTAAGTATCCACCCCTATCTCTCCATCAGACTGCAGCCTGAGCCCGGACTACAAGCCTACCCTTATCTGAACAATGCTCGCTCCTGCATCCATCACTCCACACCGGCATGTTGAGGCTCAGTGCAATCAAATCCTGCAAAACTCCTTTCCTACCAAAGGCGTAGGAATAGGGATACCGAACTGATTGATTCATCGACACTATAATTTTCAAATGCAGAATGGTTGGAGAGATCATCTTTTCAAATTCCAAGTTGCAAATGAAGAAGTGGCCAAAGCCACTCCTAATGAGTAACGGGGCAGGCTTCACCTCTGTCACTACGAATACATGTGAAACTGGTCCCTACAGGTCACCATTCAAAGTAGGTTTTTACAAAATTCTTCTATGCAGTCCTCCAAGCTACAAAAACTAGGAAAAGCCTGAAAAAAGCATTATTCACAATACTTTTGTGGGTCAGCATAAGTGACAAAAGAAAACAGAAATTCCTGCTAAAATATCAGATAGCCACCAAGACAAATTCTAGCCAAATACAGAAAAATTAAATCCAGTCACTACAGGAAGACCTATGAAGACAGAAAGCCTTACTTTCAAGTAACTCCATGTCTTCTAATCATCTTCACCTAAAGCAGGATGAGGAGTGAGAGGAGACTCAGACAATCTCATATATTCTTTATACACTTGTGAACGCCTTGCTTAAGGTCACGTTATTTTCTTAACATTAGGACTGACCAGTGTTAACTAGCTCCCAGCACCTGGCGTGGTTTTCAACTGGGCGTTAGCAAAAACAAAAAGAAAAAAGAAAGATACCAACCTATTTTAAAATAAAAAAAAATGAAACAAACCAAAATCCTGACAACTGGATCTCTGGCCAAGCCAATCTCAGAGCAAGATCAAAAGGGAAGATTTCATGAAATTTCTATTACTAGTCCTACAGAGATGAATCTAGCCTTTGAAGGCAGAAGTATCTCAAATAATAGGCTTCCATATACTTTAACTCGATGAACAACCAAAGCCCTGACCAGCTTTGATTGCTTACAACCTGCAAAATCTGGACCACTCTAAGTCAGTTGTGCTCTCACAAGTTTAAGTTTGACTTCCAAAGAAATCTGGAAAGCAGGTTAAGAGGAACTGGAACCCTGACCGTCTGTTAAAACTATATAAAGGAACAGGAAAGTATTTTATTATCCACACTGGAAAACATTCTTAGTTTTACAGACTTCTCTCAGCAAGCTCAGTCTTGTTATAACGCCCACCAGCTATATGTTTGTGAAGATCAAGGACATCTATACCTATCGTACCAGAAGAAATATACACGGCCAAAGAACAGGAAGAAAAAATGCCTCTGGGTTCAGGGAAGCCTCTGTACTCAAATCATCCTATTTTACATATAAAAGTATGCCCAAAAGTTAAAGGACTCTGTAAATTTGAGCACTGGAGTGTTGGCAGTGTGAGCAAAACATTAAATGGTTCTGTTAAATCACTAGGGAAGTAAAATAAATTTTAAAAAATTTAAAAAAAATCAAAGTCTCCATATAATCTTCAGTAAGCTATTAAAAACAGTTCATGCAACTGGGGTAGAAATATTACAAAAACTGACTCTGTCATGGAACTCCTGGACCTTCCTGTTTTCATGTGAGAGGAATGACAAAAGCAGCTTTCCATATAATCTTGTGGGGCTGAAGCCACAAAGATTAGATTTGCACCTAGACTTCACTGTAGCATCAAGATTTGACACTTTCTTACTTCTTCAATTCTTAGTTGTAGACAACCTCAAAAGCAGCAAAATATTGAAAGTGTTCCCTCAAATCTAACAAAAAAAAAGTATACACAGGCCTTTCACTGATAAACCCAATCACATGGGCAAATCCAGGCAAACCATCTAGATAAAGAGGCCTGCTACAAGAGTTGGCATCTTAATTTGACACTAAAGATTGGGAAGGAGTAGAGAGATATGTTATATTCAAATCAGATGGACAAACAACATAGGAAACATACCACTCTGAATTTATGCATGAACAAGCTTTATCACACAAGGCAGAACTGAGATTTGTTGAGGGTTTGAGACTGTCGACACAGATTATGAGACCCAAAAGCGATTGTGTCGGATGTCCTTCTTGATAATAAGAATAAATCTTTTCCTGTTTGATAGTTGGATGGTCAAGAATAGCTTTGCTTTGGGTTTGACCTAAATTCCTCTTAGTCTTATTAAAGTATCAAAACTGATAAGAGTGTTTCAGCAAGTTGAGAAGTGTCACATGCACATACTGAATTACCTCACCTATTCTCTCTGTGTTACATCCTGGCAAAAAGGAGAGGAGAAAACTCCTCAACTGGGAGCTAACATTTGGGCTGGTGGCATTCCCTGCCAGGAACAGTGCAGTAAAAAATGAACACTTCTAGCCCCATTTGTGCAAGTAGGCATCCTACAATCAGGATCTCACGCGCCAGTACAACGGCTGAAGACAGGCAATGCTCTAACACACATACAGAAGCAACAGCACCTAGTCACAAACGTACAGTGGTTTTACAGGATGTGTCAGAATCTGTCAGATACTCCACAGATCAATTCAGCACTCCCAGTAAGGCATTTAGATATCTGAGAACATATCTCCTGACTCAAAAGATATTTTTTTGTATGAAATAAAAGATACTATTTTAAAATCTAATCATGACCTGATAAGTACATTTTTCAAATGAAAACAAATAACTTTTTCAAACATTTCTCCCCATTTCTTTTTTGTTTTTTCTCCCTCTTGACTGCTTCAGACTAACAGCTCAGGTGTATTTACTACCCTTTATGACTTACCCTGCGCTCCACTCCAGCACAGGGACCCCGCTGCGTTCTCCATTCCCAGAATAAATGGCAGCAGACCTATTCTCCTACACCGTGTAACACTGCCTGGGAGACAACATATCTGCCAGACACAACCTCCAGCAATCTGGTTTGACCTGGGGCAAAACAGGACCAACGGACCAGACCAACTATTGGAAGAATCCTCAGAGTCCTCCAAAAGATGAAATTCTGATATTCTTTCCAAAATCCTAGTAATAATTTTCTAACAATTTCACTATGTCAAGAACTTCACCAGACCAAAAAACCCATCCAATTTCCATTGTTATCCTTCAGATACCCAGTAGGGCTTGACAATAATTCTCCATGCACCAGATCAAAAGATTAAACTTGGTAAAGCCTGAGAATTTTTATGAGGAGTGTTTTTAGAAGTGTATCAGCATACTGACAGATCAGAGACAGGAGAAGCACTTGACTCTGACCTCCGCAGAGCACGAGCTCTCTGGAGCAGAAACTCCCCCTCTCACGCGTGCACTTCGTACTACAGCAACACGCCAATCTTCCTGGCAGTGTAGTAACAGCAATAAATAGGGAGGCAGGACTGAGCTTTTCTGCCAAAGCGTATCTGGGTCTAGTACGGGGACAAAGACAGGAGAGAAGAAAAAACAGGAGTCACGGGATTTACAAACAAAAATACTCTGCTCCTCTGTGAGCAGCCCTACTAACAGCGTACTGGCTTTAAACTGATGCAACTTTAAATAAATAGAAGACATTACTGCAACAGCTCTATTCTAGCACTTCTCCTGGCCCAAGCCATCAAAACACATCCTTCATGATGCTCACTGGAACGAGACATTTTCAGGATCTGGCGGAAGGTGTCTAGAACACCAGGACAATCAAGAGTGCAGGTTTTTCCCCGATTAATTTTTGTTCTGTGAAAAACTCAGTAAAACATGACTCTGATTATAACCCCAGTAAGAAAAACTAACTTCTGCTGGCATTAAAATAGTCTCCCAAAGCCAGTGGAAGTGCCTGCCAGAACATCACTTCCTTTCAGAAGTGCATCAGTGTCCTGTTATTTAGTTTTCAAGTATTTTATGATATCCATGACCTATAGTTATAAGTTCATTTCTAGCCAAACTCAACATCAGGAAATTTTCAGTTTATTCCTCTGATAATTCCCTCTTTTGACTTCATCCTACTGTGCCTCAGTTATAGCCTAAGAATAGCAGTACTGCCACTCCTCCGAGCTATTACCCTGCCTCTGCTTCAGAGACAGGCGCAAGCCGCCCTACACTAAACACCTGAGTGTTTGTCCATCCTCTTACAAGGTCCAGTTGTTACCCAAAAATCCTGTGTTATTCTGGGAGGAGCAAACTAGTGCCACATGCACTATTTCAAACAAGGGTGTACCTCTGACTGCTTCCTATGCTGTCCTCTTTTCCCAGTTTCGGTGCATCTGATCCCTCAGTTACTTTGATGGCATCCACCCATTGCACATACCACCTGCCCACGAACTCCAGGATTTCACTCCCCCTTTCCCAAGTCAGTGAAGTTCATTCAGAACCTCAAAAACTGCACAGGTACTTTGCACGTTTCTTCTTTTCAATGACCACACCCCCTTTTAATTCCTGTTCCTCTCAAATGTTCGTCCAACTATTATAGCCCCTCTCTGATTTAACCAGGCTGCATGTAATAGAGAAAAACAAGAGGAAGAAAAAATTTAAAGAAGGAGGAAGGTAAAACGCCTGGAGATAGAACTTCTCTCTGCCCTCTCAAGCACCAATTTCACATCTCCACTTTCTTCACCTGGAAACTTGCTGGGGACTTGCAGGGCAAAATGTGTTCCCACCAGAGTTCATCTAAGGAACAATCAGCTTAAGCAGTTGTATTCAAATAGTATTAATGTTTTCAAATCGACTTCCTATTTTCCTACTGGAAACCCTGCCAAACACACTCTTCAACAGACACTAAAATAATTTGGATAGTTGATATGCAATCCAAATTTTTAGTGGAAAACTGCCAGATTTGACATCTGTGAGAAAGTGGGTAATTTTTATTATCCACAGAGAGCGTGCACTCGGTCCGATATTTTTTACCTCCACACATCTCCTTCTACTGGAACTGCTTTATGGTTTTACATGATCAACGGGCTGCCAAAAATTATTTAACCCCTTCAGTGCTACCAGAATCCAAAACCCCACTGTCATTGTTTTAACAGTGTCCATCTAGCGGGGCATATTTTAAAATACCTATTTGCAACAGCAGGATGTTCTTACACCCTACCTCTGATCCCTCTAATCACAGAAAATGCAAATTCGTTGTTGTTGTTAAATAGTATCTCCTGAATGTTATTTGCCAAATACGAGAAGGAGCCTGTTCTCTTGTAAGCCATGGGTTAATCCCCTGCTCCCTCTTGTCCCTTTTTCTTGCCGGAGAGAGGGTCTGTCTGAACAGCTGCTAGAGGAAGG
>NW_010227528.1:0-18995 GCF_000690775.1 Eurypyga helias | reverse complement strand
GAAATCCGGCCTTCCTGCGGAGAGCCCAGCCCAACTCCAGCCTGGAAAGGTAATTTTTCTTGCATTCAGTTTTGCTTAGGCTGCCTTCTAATTTATTAATAGTTACAAATACTCGGTTCTGCCTCCACACCACCTAACAGGTCAGATCCTCCCAGCCACTGGGGTGCATGGAGTTATCCCAGTTTGCACCAGCTTACAACCCCTGTGACTTCTGCTCTAACTTCATGGTTTACAGCAAGCAGCATCACTTCTGATTTAGACTGCTGATTACTCTTGTTTGCAAGCATTAGGAAAAACAGGTTAAAGAAAAAAAAAACCAAACAGAAAACCCAGAGAGAATATTATTTTACCATGGTAGGGTATTTTTGTTTGCTCCGTGTTGGTTTTTGTTTGTTTTGGTTTGTTGGTATTTTTTTAAACAAAAAAAAATATGCAAAACTTTGTTTGAAGCTGCCTGCTGAGGTTCCTTTAAATAAGGGAAAACAATTAGTCTCTGGCTGTCTAGGCTGCACTAAAGTAGCTCATCCTCTGAGTGATTCGTAATGCTGAAAAGATTTATCTCCTTCACTAAAAAGATTATCAAAGTTCACTTTGTAAATGCACATGTATATTTTATTTCTCAGAGATTACCAGTTTTCTTCTTATTCCCACACTGTCCTGCTGGGAACAGGTGGCAGAACTCCTGGCACCAAAGCAATCTCAAAATGTATACTAAACAGGGATAATTTGTTGTTGTTGTCTTAATGATCAAAAAGGGAAGCTCTCCCTGGCAGTTGTTTTTTCTTTTCTTTTTTTGCTCCTCTCCCCCAGCTCCTTTTTTCTTTTTTAATGGTGTATTTGAAGCCAAATCCAAAGTGAGTGGGAACTCCTGCACCACTGATGGATTTTTACTGGACAAATACCAGCAGCAGGGTCGCAGTGCCCAGCCCCTGATGCAGAAATCCAATCAGTGCTCACAGTCGTTCCAACGAACCAGAGCACCAGACAGAGCCGATCAAGAGATCTTTTGATCTTTGAGGGTTTTTTTCAATGTCAGAAGTGAACAGAATACTGTAAAAATTATGATCAAGGCAGAGACAGAGAAGCATCCTCTTGCACTTTCAGAAGACACAACAAACAACATAAGTATTTTAGGATTTCCTAGCCACACTTAAAAAAATAAACCCATATTCTTGCCACGTTATGTTCAATTTACATTGCTCAGAGCCAGGGTCAAGGACACTTCATTTGCTTTTATCTTATCAACCTAACACTGTGCAAATAGCAGTAATTTTTCACATCTTATAGCTAGTTTCGTCTAAGGATCTCACAGGACTTGGCAAACACTAGCGACCTAAAGGTCTGGTTCAGAAATAAATGTACATGGAGATGGGAAAGCTCCCACTGACGTGGGTAGAGTTTGGGTCAGGCTGCAGGCCTCCAGCAAATTTCAAGATAAATACCACCATTACCATTTTGCGGATAAGTAAATCAAGGAACAGCTAAACATCATGATGATACTACACAGCAAAATCCGCACTAGAAGACAGAAATCTGGAGTCTGAGACTTCTGCTTGACTGAAAAAGCTCTTGCAGCTGCTGCTCAAGTTATTTGTTTAGCAATACCCACAAGAGAAGAGAGAGAGGGCAGAAAAAAAATCCCAAACAACCAACTACCCCACCAGTGGGCACAGTTGAAACCTAGCATCAGTCTTTCCAGAAAGGATGGCAACTAAGAATTACTTTTCTCTGAATATAGCCTGATAATCCCCTCCCCTTCCAAATTTTGACCAATAAAGTAATATGGTGAACTGCAGCAGTAAAATGGTGTTAGGGTTTCAGAATGACAGACAACAAAATTCCCCAAGAAATAAAACATGTTTTAGTGAGTGCAACAATAAAAGAGGGTGTTAATTTTCCCATATGTGATATACTTCCCTTTTTGGATACAAAACACTGTTTGAAGCAAAACTGGCAAACTTGATTCCTAAGGCAACAAACAAAAACTTAAAGTCCAAATAAAAAGGAATGAGGGTTAAGTTTGTCTGACCATCTTTTAGACTCTTTGGTATCCCCTTTTGGCTCTTTAACAAATCGTACAGATAGCCATTTCTTACCCTGACATGACGCTTAGGGACATGGTTTAGGGGTGGACTTGGCAGTGTTAGGTTAACAGTTGGACTCCACCTTAAGGATCATTTCCAGCCTAAATGATTCTATGACTCCAAAATTCCTGCAGGATAGCCACTATAACATAAAGCATACAGTCCTTCTTTAAGTCCAGTGGAATACTTTCATCGCTTTCAGCGGAAGAAAAATTCACCTTTAATTTGAATGTTGTTTTTCATTCTTGGGATCCCACAGGAAGTGTCACCTCTACTGCATTTATCATCTGATGAGATCAATCTTTCACAGATAAACATACACAGGAAAGAACAATTTTCATTCCCAAATTACCCTGAAAATTTGTTAGCATCATCCTGTGATGAATTTCATGATATATTCTAACACTTCTGTTCTACACTTTTCAACACTGAAAACACTGAGCCAATCACTCTAATTCAAATAAGTTACAGGAAGACCTGATCGTGCTTGTAGTTACAAAGTTAGATATACACACACGGCACTATATATATAAGTATAAAATACACTATATTAATATTAAATACTAATATTAATTTTTTTGTTCGAGTCTGGTTGTGAGGTCCAGCATGGATGGGACCAAGGAGGTCTGGTGCATATGCAAAAACTTCTCACCAATGGTACCCCTGGGTTTCTGAGACATCCCTTCTTGCACCCAAGGCTTCCCATGAAGTTGGCACATACATTTTTAGTTCAAGTGGCAAAATATTAGGCAGCTGCAGGGCCAGGAGATAATTTATGCCCCAGCAACTGCAAGAGCTGACGGAAAGAACATGGAAGATGAAGAATGGCTTTCTGGGTGGAGCATGAAGAAATAAATTCCAGGATGGAAATTCACTGCAGAAAGCCTGCTCTAATATGTGTCGTTCTTTTGCTTGGGATTTCAGGAGGAGTGCTTTGAAAGGACCACTGACTTCTTACTATGCAAACGTAGGATGTTTCGTAACTGCAAAGTACTTACGGAATACCTAGGATTCAGTTTTAATGTAAAGACATCAACTCTTCCCAGAAGACTGGTACCTCAGTATTTTCCTACTGCACAAAATTATCCCCAGATGTATCTGTATGAGAAATGCCTAAAAGTTTCAATCAACTGTGCCTTTTTCTTAAATCCATGAAGGAATGTCTCCAAACAAAAGTTATTTACTTGGCAAACTTCTACATCCCTTATATTAGCAACTTTGGGATGTTGGCACAGCATCACAATAGTTGTCAAGAACGGCCAGTGTGGAACACAGTACTAGGCAGGTGACCAAAAACTTCTGCAGCAAAGCCCTCCAGAGACTGAACTGCTCCAACTCCAGGGAAGTCCCATGTGGGCTCCGAAACCTTCCTTTACTTTGGAATTAATAGTGTTCAGTTGCTGACAGAAGGGAGATGCCAGAATGCCACTCTCTACATGGACACTGTAAATATTTAGATACAGAAATGCTCTCATTTCTTCTGTTTTGAGACTTTACAATTGAGTATTACTACACAGGCCAAGACTTACTTCTGGAAGACTGCAGAGCCTTTCAGAAATGCAGCAATTGTTCATGATGTCTCAGCAGTTACATAGTGCAGGTTAACATACCTCCTCAGCTCACGGCTCTTCATGTGCTATGCTTTCATGAACACTATTAAAAAAAAGTGTTAGGGTTTTTTTGTTTGTTTGTTTTTCAAATTTATCCAAACCCACACAAACTCAGTTAACTTAGTAGAATTAGAAACAAAATATTTAGCCTGTGTTTCCCACCACAACCATGGTGAACCGTATTCACAGTGTCTATTGAGAAAAGTGATAATTCTAATCACAATTGATAGAGTATTTGCTTTAGGAACGAAGGATATTATCATAAAAGTCTGGCTTAAAGCTGATAAAAAAGAACAAAAATTTTCTGCCTTAGCAAGATATAACATCGCAAAAGTGCCACAGAAGATTTCAGCTCCCAATTAAAATAAGACTAACAGGTTTTGCAAACCTGTAAGGTTTCAAGATAGCTTCGGATTTGAAGGAAGAGTTAGTTGTTATGACTTCTTTTTTTTACCCTAAGAACCAGCAGAAATGCCAAAACTGTAGAGAGCCACAGTTAAAGAAAACTGGGATTTGTGGTGTCAGTCTTGCACTGATGGTAGTCACTTGTGTTTAGTGAAGAATCCTCTTTTTTTCCCCCCTCTCTAGTAACTGTATTACTATTAGGATAATATTATTACTAACTATAATATTATTAACATTAAGATTTTAATAGTAGAATATAATTAATTAGAAAGGGCTTTTATGGCAAAATTCCTCTTTTACTTCTATAAATGCACAAAATTAAGAACACTGGAACACCCGTCTTTGACAGATTGTATTCCCTTACTTCTGAATACCTAACATTATGTAGGTATAAAGATTACATCTGCCCCTTTCTGAAAACTATAACAGTCTTTAATTACATGATCACCTCCTTCAACACACTAAAATAGCATCTCCCTATGAATATCTCCACATGTAGAATCTTAAGTCTTAAATATTTATATTCACTTTTCTTTTATAAGTCAAGTATGCACAAGCATAAGAGTTTAAATATATCACAAATGTATTTGTGTATATATACACACACACACACAGAGTATGCGTATATGGATGAAGAACTTCAGTTATATGAGCAACAAGCTGATCCACAATAATTACTTCTGTGCCCACACAGAGCTCCATTACCTTCAGGGGTACTTCATATGATCTGTGTTTTTGTACTTTTAACAATAGTTTTAAAATTACTTAGCCAGATACCATCATACTCATACTAAAGAAATAATGGAAAAGAACAGTAAGCATGATAAATACATCAGCTAATGGATAGTAGGCTGTACCGCTCCGCAGAAAGATTATTACAGGCACAATGCCACCGATTTACTTATGGCTTAAAGCAGTGCATGTCATAAGCATACATAGTTTTAGTAGGTGGAGTCATCTGATCCAATCTGGCAGAGCTTTCACATGGGAATGGCAAGGACTTCTCATTACCCATGAATTAATGCTTTTATTGGCAAAAAGTGTCTCCTAGGTATACTCTTGAATGAGAACAATTTGAAGTAGTTTCCAGTGATTCACGTAAACTCTTTTTCCTCTTAAAAAACTGGCTGACTAACAAAATCGCTTCCTTTTCGAGTTCTGCTTTAGCTCTTCGGTCCTTCCAGACACGCAAGCCTGCACATCAGGCTCATTTGTCCACTCTAGCAGAGAGCCTCAATTCAGGGGTGAAACACCATTATTTCATACTGAACTGCTATGATAGCTTAGCACAGCAAGGTAACTCAAGTCTGCATCAGGAGCATACGTAAAATTTAAATATGCAGATAGTCACTTGTCTCTGTATTCAGACGGACATTAGTAATGCTGCTACAGGTCTGAAATGAAGCATATGCTTTTTCAATGAACCATGGATTTCACATCTTACCGGAAACAAAGGCTCCCTGACAGCTCAGTTCTCCCCAGCACGGCAATGGCTGACCCATTCAGTTCACGTATAACTCAGTCACCAGCTCCGCCAGCCCTGAGTCACTGGAAATCCCCAAGTTAGGTTTTGAGGAGATACTGTTCTCTTAACCTGCTGCATCTCCTGAAACCACAGAGCCTGGGCACCAAGTGGGGTCCACAGGTTTGATTAAATTTGCATTTGAAAAGGCATTACTGTATTCTACTGACATAATGTTTCTGTAGTTTGTGGGTTGGGTTCAGTCTTTAGCCTTTCAGTTACCCCTACGATGGCAGAGACAAATAAGTAACGCCACTTTCTAAGTGTGCTAAACCAGGGGGCTTCTACTGCCATGAAGAGTCTCGCTACAAAGCCATTCAAAACTTGCCCTAAAGACATGGCTGCTTCGGTGTCCACAAATGCAGTCTCAGCCCCCTCTTACCACAGCAAAAGTAATTCTTCTCATTCTTGGATTTCCTCCTTACCTACCTGCCTTTACAATTTTCCTTTAGCTTCCCCTTCTTCATCCCAGCAGGTATTTTCTGCTGTCCCGACTTTCAAGGCTCCTCCCAGCCTAATACCAACTTGCTTTGCCCTCTTCAACTCTGCACAGCCAGGCTGAATCATCCCTCAAGGCAGCACCACCCTCTAACACCCATTAATCACATCTTCAAAAATGTACACCAGATATTCCCCATAATTCCCCTCATGACCAAAAAGGTCCTGTAAGACTTCACAAAGCTAATAATTCCAAAACTCCTCTTAAAATGCCTCTCCATTGGAATGGCTACAGAAAGATGGAATACTTTTTGACTTTTAGCATACTGAGAACACTAAACCATGCTGAATACAATTGTATCACTCCTTCCTTATTTTACCCATTTGTTTCTTCAACTTAAAGAAATTTTTAAAGAAGCAACAGATAGGCAAAACCAAAAACTACAGGTTTCAAGTGGCTTTCACTGGAATAATTAAAAAACATTTATTTGGATAGAACACACACAACACTACTGCAACAATACCTTGCCAAAGGAAACCCCGTTTTTACTATGCCCAGTTCAAACTCATACCTTATGACGTTGAATGATAGAGGATTCACGTAGAAAAGTTTGTGGCCCCATAGGTCTGACACAAACAGGCAATGCCCAAAGCCTTCCTCCGAATCAATACTACACATCCTAAAGTTTAATTCAACAGCCACTCCTCTTTCCCATAAGGGATGAGCTCTCTGTCTTGATGCATAAAGGGAGGGCCTTTTGTCGCTCAAGTCAAGCCACAGCCGAGCTGCATGTTCCCCACGGAGCCCAGAAAGCTTCAGCTTCATAATTTATCCAGTTTGGGACACGTGCTATCTGGGCTCCACACCTCAAAATACAGTTGGGAAGGTGCTTCCTCCCAAGCTAACTCCACCTCCCGTGGCAGACCCGCAAGTCCTTCTGCTGCCAACTCACATGATTAACAAGGCAGAGAAAACAAAGTGTCATCTTTGACTAAAGTACAAGAATAGTTTGCATTATCCTCCTCTCTGCAGTTACTGAACCAAAGTCTTTGATGTATTAAAGAAAAAATTTTTACTCTCGTTCTGTTTCCATGCAATGAAAATAATACATAATATTGGCTTCACATTAAAAATACTTCTCTTATGAAAAGCATTCCATTTGTACTGACTTCAGTGGAAGGTGCGTGGGTGTGTCAGAAGAATTAAGTCCCGAGACACTTGTATCTCTGTGTATATTTAATCAAGTAACAATTCAAACCTTGTTTGTTTAAAAGGAAAAGCCCAGCTACAGTTAGTTTGTAAAACAACGCAAAGAAATTGCCTGAATCCCAAGATCTCAAGGTCTGGACAAGCCAACTCAATCTTGCTCAGTTTGGATTCCACTTCAGAAAAACACCTGACTAGAGTATGGCATGAAGTCGTGCTGAAATGCCTCACTGACTGTGGACCTAAGTACTACCGCAGCAAAATTAATACCGTAAAATAAAGTTACCATGTGGTGGAGCAGGACGTTCATTATCTCCATGCATTTCCTTGGGGGGCTGGAGGGGAGAGCAGGTTTGAGGCAATGGAGCAAGTTTGGACATTTGTGTCCAGGAGACCATTATGCCTTAGCACCCTGCTAATCTTTCCCAGTTTTCCTTTCTTCCAGACTCCACAGCACCTTTGTTTCCTCCCATTTATCCTCCTCCTCCCCGCCCTCCCTTTCCCTCACTCTCTCTTGGTGGCCATTAACTACGCTGACAGTTTGACAGGCTGAAATAAGGAAATAAAACACTTAAACATTGTTTCCTGATGTATGCATTCATCTCCTCTGCCAAACACAGATATTGAGGAGATACTTCACTCCTCCTGTCAGCTCGCTAAATTACAGCCCAGCTCTCACAGCAACACAACGCTCAGGTCTTGTATGTTCTCTTGATCCGTCTGCCTATCAGAAGGCCACGCAAGGGCCATTTCCATGACTTTAGAGAGAGCTTCTTGTATTTATACTCTTCATACCCCATTTTCATAAGCCTAGGGTTGAATTTCTGTTAAAAACAGAATCTCATGCTTCTTCTACTGAACACGCTCATATTATCATGACAGCTCCACTTCTTGCTTGGATTACAACGAAACTACTTCGGGAATAAAATAAACTAGATTGCATTAAACTCTGTGTCATTCTCATAACCCATTACAGCAGCTGAGTAAACCGAAACCCAGCTTTGCCTTGACCAGGTTTATTAGACTGTTTTATTTAAGCATTTTCTCCTGGTTGACAGAAAACATGCTGCTGGAGACTAGAGGCATCCCACCCTTTATATAAAAACCACGGCTTCCAGCATTGGCTTACAGGAGCCCATGTTGTTCAGCTCCCTGGGGGAAAGCTGCAGTGATACTGTCACTGCTCATTACCTCCAGTGGGTGTTGCTGTGAACAAGCCTATGGGAAAAATGCAGCGGGGGGTGTGGGGGAGGGAAGTTTTACAGAAGCTCAGCAACATGTCCCACATCCAGTGAGTTTGCCAGCTCCATACATGCAGAAAGAAATTGAGTAATTGTACTTCTTTGCCATTTACGACTGTCTTCCACACCAGTTAAAAGAAGCATTTCGTACTTTATGCGGTGTGTTGGCATAAGGCTGCAATGGAGCCAAGCCTTCTTTCTGTAATTTCAGTAGCTCCCCAGGTCCCTGTAGAGCAGCACAGTGCTGTGGCTGTAGCCTCAGGGATTCCTGACAGCCAATATCCATCACAGAACAGACTGACCTTGTATCTTCCCCATCCCAAAATGCCGGAGTTGACAAAGAGGACACTGAAATCCCAGATGCGTGACATTCCCTCTTGGAAAGTTATGAGTGTAACAAAAGGATGTATCAATAACCCAGTATATACTGTCACTTTTTCCCTGTGGCCCACTGGGCCCACCAGTTAGCTCAGGTTTCAGCTGGCAGGTGGAAATGTAGACGAAGTAGGTTGGGACAAACTGGACCTTGAATCAACTGAACTAAGACCCCACTTTATGCTCCAGTGTTATAAATCCTTGTGGAAGAATTTTACTCTCTTCCTTGCCTTCCACTTTCTCATTATTTCAGATACCTCTAATCATGATCCAAAGAGACTGACTTTGAAGTGACTGTGTAATTCCACCAACACAACGATTTAATTCGAGGTAGGATTAATAAAAAAAAAAGAAAGAAAAACCACAACAAAAATGTCCACAAGGACAGGCTAAGTGATGCTGTTGAGATTTCATTCTCTCAAAACATTTTTCCTTTTTGTAAGACTTGCTATTAAACAGCAGAAAAGATTCAAATTCAATCACTCTAAAGAGCTAGCGGAGCCTGAGTGTAAAAGTAACCCCTTTGCTCATCCAGACACAGCAAGGGCTTTGCTACTGCTTCCCAATACTGACTGTCCCGGAGCAGGGTTTCACCTGGTTACACCCATTCCTTTTGTTATCCTCCAAAGATGTATTAATAAAAGCAGCAGCCTGTTATGTGCTGTTATTTAACTGAGAGGTTTTGAATTTCATGAATGAAAATGAAAGAAAACATCAATAAAGCAAGAGGAAACACAAGTTCCTTACTACTTCCTCCACACAAGCATATAAAAGAGGCAGTCAACCAAAAACTACTGTTAACTCTTTACAGACAAACCACACAGAGCTTCCTAAAAATATCTAAGATTGACTTTGGGTTTATCATGGGAAATTATAAAGAGCTCCCAGCACACTGTTGGAGGGCACCAATTATTTTCCTCCATTGTTATTTCATGCTAACGGAGAAAAGAGATCCCACCCACTTGAGATCAGTGCAAATGCCACGATACTCAAGAATATCGGCTAACGATTATTGCATATTGGTGAATTTTCAGCAGTTCAGCTACCTACTACTCCCTGAAATTCTCTAACATTTCAGACACACAGGTTGCCATCCCACAGTTCTGAGCGCAGACTTGCTTATTCTAACAATGGTCTTGCATTTCCGTTACTGCTAGATTAAAAAAAAACCAAAACCACAAACAAGCCACACCAATCAAGAAGAGTAAGGGATGGAAAAAGGATAAAAAGTTTTTCTGCAAGTGTAGCTTTTCAGACTATATGAAAGATATCTACATTTGGTTAAGTTTTTATATTTTTCACATAATATTTAATTTTTTTTCTGAATAGTCATTTTACACTTCCTTTATTTATAAATGGTCTCTTCTTATTTTTCCCAGTAAAGAAATATTAAAAAACTAAGAAATTAAGATAACCCACAAGTGAAAATAAGTTTATTATACTAAAATCAAATTAATGAAAAAAAAAATACACAGGAAGTGAAAAAAACGAACATTGAAATGTCACTAAGAGAGCTTCATTTCCTTCCACAGTTTTTTTTAGGAACAACTACCATCATTAATTTCCCTCAGTATATTTTTTCTTCCTTATTGTGGAATAGCAGAATATTATTTTATTTTCCTGAACTAACTTCTCATCTCCCAGGGTTTGCTCGCTCTTCACACCCGACTTATAAAAACAAAGCCTGCTACTGTCACCAAACCTTGAAATGCTTCTGGTTTAAAACCTGTACTCTGTAGGACAATATTGGTTTGAAACAGGGGCTCTGGCCTAAGCTGGAAGCTGCAAATGAGTGGTTATCAAGGTCACCTCAGCTGGCATCCAGAACAGAACAGTCTGAACTTCTGAAGAACTATTATCTACCTCATCCCAGCAGTGCATTCACGTGATGGATGAGGCAGCACTCTGAGGTGTCCTGCAGCTCACTGTTCCTCCACATGTACCTCACACTCTTTTCCTCCTAACAAAAGTGACTTTTCTGCTACCAAGAGAGGTCCATCAGACAGGTTTGCCAATGGTGCTGTAAAGCTTGAGACCCATCCAAACATAAATGGCAACCATTGCTAAGTTTTGGTGTGTGAAGCGATGGCACATCTACCGGGGACACAGGCTGAACATCAAGGTAGCAATATCTTCCCACAGAAGGTTACATGCCTGCTGCCACCTTCAAACTTCATTATCCAGCCTTCCAGGACACCTCTCACCATATACAAAGCAAGGCCAGTACACACACTGCAAGGAGCGGCCCCTGCAGGATTTCTGTACAACTTTCCAGCTCTGTGTGGACATTAACATTATTCTTAGTAGGTCAGAATTTCCCCTCCAAAGTTGTGTGAAAATTCCTCTGTGTGTTTGCACATGTGAGCATGCCGCTTTCCTAGAAATGCAGCTGGCTCTCAGCGCGTTAAAGAGATTACAAGTTACCTTTGCAGTAGGTACTGCATCTGATTATGGTTACCAGTATTCTTCCACCTCTTTGTAGCAAGTAGTATTTAAAAGAAATAAAGCAAATTTAAAATGTGCTTCTGCAGGACACCATAAAAGTTGCTGACCTTAGATTTTAGCCTGGCACTAAATTTTGCCCAAGGTTGCTCAGTGTTATACCCACCAGTATACAAACTTCAGAATTTTGTGTGTGAGCTATACACATGGCTTCTAAAAGGATACCAAATCCATCATTCAAATTCAATTTACATACTAGATATCAACATACTATTATCTTAAGTGGAAATGTAAGGCAATATTAAGCAGTAAATAGAGAAAAATATGGGATTGAAGAAAAATACCAGACATTGGGTAAACCACAAAGGAAAAGATACATGCTTTTCACATTCCTATCTTAGGAAAGGATCTTCAGAGGTGCAAATCAGATACAGCAGGCTCTTCAGTCACCTGGAAATGAATGAACCTGAGTTCAGGGATGAACAATGGCTACCCCTGTTTCAAAGGCAGTGCACAAATGGAAAATAAAGGGGTGTGCAAGAAGATGGAAAGTAGTGGGGAGCTCTTTCCATCATGAACCTGAGTTCAGGGATGAACAATGGCTACCCCTGTTTCAAAGGCAGTGCACAAATGGAAAATAAAGGGGTGTGCAAGAAGATGGAAAGAGCTCCCCGCTACTTTCCATCAGGAGGGTAGATCATGGCTCAGGGCAGTGTCATGAATGGGAGAAGGCCTACGGCTGGCCATAATCTGTGATAAGTGACCTTCCACAAGGTCACCCGTGATTCAGTGCCACTAGACAGGCACTGCGCATCAAAAGCCACTGTGCGGTTGTCCTGTTAAGCCCAACAGGTTCACAGCACATGATCAGATAAAAAAGCCAAAAATGGACTTCTCCCCATTTGATTTGTGGTCAAGGAAGTTCTTTCAGACTACATCTGCATCAGTATGCAGAGTATCACAAGCAGGCACATGTAGAATGGGTAAGACCATTTACTAGCTCTCTTAGCTTATTTCAACCTCTGTGTAAGTATAGTAACTATTTAAAATATAACCTCTGTCTGAAAAAAGGAAGCATTATCAAAAAGGGCAAGTATTCAAAAGCAATAGTTTTTTATTCCAAACAAAGGTCAGCATTCTAACAATGCCGTCCTTTTAACATGAAACATGATGTTAACAGCTACCTTCCAGCAGTCAAGATAAGCATGAAGTGGTGGTTCTCATCCCCCACTGCCTGCATAGGAAGTTCCTACTTAAAACTACTACTTCTGGAAGGATATTTATGACAAAAACTAGTCAGGTATTTCCCTGCATGCTGGAAATAAGGGGTTTTTTGCAAAGAAAAAGCCTCAGAAACACATATTATTGCCCTTTCCATCCCCCAAATGACAGAAAGCCAAACACAATTAGACTTGAATACACTCCCATAGTGTCTCAGCAAAACAGTTACTTGTGCGCCTCATGCCTTTCATTTCCCTCAAGGGCTGGGATCCCTCGACAGACCACACCTTCCACGACACATCAAAATAAATCAATAAACTGTTATGTTTGTAACATTCATTGTTCTTAGAACAGTTCCAGTTTTACCTGGAGCTAAACTAAAACCGTGATAATTATCCATTTGAGGTTTAATTAGGAAGAGCTACGAGTAAACTTTTCAGTGACAAGTCATTTTGACAAATCAAATATTAAATTCAGAAAGAACCATTCCTCACAGTCAGCATGAAATAAAAAAAAAAGTCAGCATTGTCCTGCAAAAATTCTCTGCTCATATTATCAATGCAAAATGAATTTTCAAAATCAAAATGGTGAGTGAAATGAAACCGGGCTTTACAAACCCTGTCGAAACCAACAGTACTTTTTGCAAACACCAACAATTCACAGTATTAATCACAACTACCATCATCCCTAAAAAACTGGGAGTACAAAAACCATAGAGTTGGAGGGAGTTGGGGTGGACTAAAACAAGTGAAATTAAATTGATACTGTAAGTTGAGTCTTAGACAACAAAGTCTCTGAAACTGAAGCAGCTAAACAAGCATATGTATTTCTTTCACTTATTCCTTAGGACTTCTCTCAACTGCTTTAACTCCCACTTTCCACAGCTTACCCCTGCTGCTCCTCTGCTCCTCTTTTTCTTCTGCTTCTTTTTATCCCAAGGTTGTTCAAACTGCTGGTCAGGACTGGAAAAAGTAAGGTAGGACAGGTCAGCTCCTTCCTACTTTTTTCACGTGTCAGGACTGGAAAAAGTAAGGTAGGGTGGGTCATCTCCTTCTTACTTTTTCACAGGATAAAAATTTTGAATGGAGGGAAGAAGCAACCCTTCTCCCAGGTGAAGCCACTGAGTTTTCTCTCCAGACCTCAGAGATCACAGGAGTCAGCAGTGGGGCTCCACTTGCAGGTCTGGTGCCTCTAGGGATCTGCTAGCTGGTGCAGAGCTGCCAGCCCTACTGTCACAAGAGCTGCCAAGTCCACCCCGGCCACCCTGAGCAGACCCCAGCTCTGCACGCCATGCAGCCGAAGAGAGCTGCACATTTTAGACTTGGTTATAAGATGGACAAAATCCCAGAGAGCTATGAAAATGTGTAGGAAAGAAATAAAGAAGCCTCTTGCTCAGAAGCCTGTTTTATATGTTCACAAGTATTTAAATTAATGCGTCTGAGGGAGTAATGAGAACCAGGTAGAGGATGGCACTTCCCTCTGATGCTAGGATAATTAAAAGGGCAAGGTATTAACTAGCTTTGGAAAAAAAGAAAAGTTATATTGGTTGTTCTGGGGATTACAGTCCTGTCTTGATCCTACCTTCACTAATCATTGCATTTAGTCATTAGACACTTTGCCCATTCCCTGGAATCCACGTCTGCTGATTAGTGTTTGCTGATCCACCCTTCAGCCAGGATTTGAAACACAGGGATAGTGCTAAAATGCCATTTAGAAAGGCCAGATAATGCCATTTCTGGTTTGTGCTACAGGGAAGAGATTCTTTCACAGATAACTGGTGTCAGCTATCTCCTCATCATCTTTTTACTAGCGTGCTCCTCACACACAGCAGAATGTTGCAAATCAGATTTTTCTTGGTCGGTCAAATATGCATTTGCTCTTTATTTTTTAAAAATACCCAAAGAAAAACACAACAGTGCCACCACCCCCACTCCCCAAAATAATTTTGAACTAAACATTACACAGCGGTCACAAATACTGGCACACGGGACAGAAAGCACAAATCATGGAATGATTATTGGTGAAACAAGTAATATTAGTATACATCCATCTAGTTAATACATACCTTATTAGCATACATTTATCTGAGATAAAAACATGCAAACATGCTATATTTTATGCAAATCACATGCAGATCTCAAGGCTGCTGGAAAATTGCCATAACAGCCTTTGATACTGCAAAATGTAGGTACTCCCTTTCATAGCCACTCTGTGCAATAATAATTCCAAAAGTAAGCTGTTGGGAGTAAATGAAGTTACATAAGTAAGGCACCTAGCCCACAGCACGTGAAAGCAAGAGTCTGACAGGCCTCTGTGCTACAAATTCAGCTGCTGGTTATATATTTTATATAATGTGACCAGTAGGAACGGTATCATTTACATTTTATATTACTCTACAAACGATTCAATTTATGAAGTGCCTATTGTGTTTACAGATAAAAAAACTAACGCAAATCCAGAATGATAAACAGTGTCAATGGATGAAAAACAACTTTCCCACAATATTTTGCATGCTGAACTTAATGTGCTTTTAAAGGAAAGTCACAAGAATTCAGCTCCTCTGAATTCAGCTGTTTACTGATGTCGGGTACTGGTGACAGCAGCAAAGCTCTAAGAAATGTATACTTTCCTCATAATGAAAAGGGACTCTTTAATTAATCTGAAACTATGGCACCTATCCAAAAATGTTACTATTTTTAATATTACATTTCTTTATTAATTACAGCAGAACTAATAGTGGGGGAATAGCCCACGCCAGGGAGAATCCCACTGCATACAGCTTCTTTCCTGCCATTTGCTCTACTGACAGGAAAGGTAGGTCAGTGCTAAAGAGTGTACTTGTCCTTATCTGTCACCCTGGATTAACAACTTGGGGGGAAAAAAACCTCTTGTGAAATGAGTACAGCCAGATGACTGCACACCCAAACATGCAGTTTGTCTCGATGCTGCCTGGAGTACCTGGATGCTGTTACACACAACCAGCTTCTGCTTTCACCAAATTTGTACAGATTAGCTGCGTCCACTTCTGCTCCCCAGTGAGGCATCCAGAAGTCACCAACTCATCCCACCTTTAGCAAATACACAGCAGCCATAGTGTAAAGCATGTTAAAAAAAAAAGAAAAAAAACAACCTGCAGCATTTGGTCCAAATACAAGTTATTGGAAATCATCTAATCATCAGGACCAGGTCACCACTTGGGAAAGCTGGTCCTCCTGGAGGATTGTTCCCTGAGAAGCAACAGTCTGGCAGCAAGACTGGCCAGGATGAAACCCTTTGGGCACAATGACAGTATACCTCCTGATAACTAGTGGCTGTAGTCAGAGATCTATTTCCACTATTGCTGTTTCCTGATATTTTCTCATTACACAATCTTAGTACATGCTTTAAGGGTCTGGGTCTGTTCTGAACAATTCAGGTCTTATGTGAGCACTACTTTGTTTAGAAACAAATTCACTGCTGGGCACAGGCACTTTCTGTTCCAAGACTTCCTGCAGAAAGCTGCCCATCCATTCCCACGGCTCGCTCAACTATCATATCTTCTTGACAGAGGAAAGCTTATCAGGACAAGCTCTCTCATGAGATTTTAAATATCCTCTCTCCATTTCCCAGCCAGAAACATTGCAAGAGAGGCTGTTCTTGCCTCATGTTAGTGTGACAGAGGCTCTCTTGGCCAACACGCTGGGGACTGGACTGGATCTCAAAGCAGCAACAGCTTAGAGGAAAGAGCAGACACTCCCTTGCTTGGAGTTTCTATCTCCCCTGACCAGCATGGAGCACGATTTCCAACATATGCTTGTCCCTGGGTTGCATTAGTTAACGTATTCATTAGTTTTAACATTGACACTTTTTCTTTTTTTCCTGAATAATGGAGCAGTATACTTTTAAGTGAAAGGTTTCAAGTTTCATTCTTAACCTCATCTATATTGTGACCACATCATAAAGGTTCAGGATGCTCGTTTAACCAAACGAGTTTACCCACTTCTGGTTTTACACTGTACTTCTTTGCAGCAGAGAAATATGTGCTGTATCAGTGAAGGCAAAGTGCTGTAATGGTAATACATGCATTGTCTAAAACTAAACATGTATCAGATAATGCTCATGGTCCTGTTCAGGAATGGGCCAAATGCACAAAGCAGAGTTTTGAAAAGCATCTCAAGTGGTATTTCCCAGCTCCTGGTCCTTACAAGCTACAGTCAGGCTACCACTTCTCCAGTACTGTGCCCCAGTACACAGAACTGACCCCTCAGTGTTCTTAGTGAAGATATTTCTCCATCACTTCCCCTCCCTAGCACACCATTTGTCATCAAGGCACACTGCTGACAGTCTGCCCAGAGAATAGCCAAAAATGCAGCCTAGGTGGTACCTCTGTACACTTAACAGTAGACACAATCAGAAGGCAAGGACATGCTGAGGACTGCTTGCAAACTGCAGCAGACAACCATCTGGAAGCTGAACAGCCACGGCTATTACACACCTACCATTTGTAGGCTTTGTGTTTTATAAAGAGTTAGCGGCACAATTTTCAAAAAAAGCCGGAGAGAATTAGGAGCTCAGACAAGATGCTCACAGTCAGATTTAACATGCTCAGATGTCACTGCCTCTCTCGGGACAGCTTTTACTTTCTCAGTCTGTAATATTCATCCTTCTTTTAAAAGCAAATTATTAGCATCTGGAGACCGAAGAAGAGTTCATGTCATCCCAGATGCCACCTAATGAGACAACACAAGAAAAGCACATGCACAAGCCCTGCTCCTCAGTACATACTTGGCACATCCACACTGGCAAGTACAAACAGACCCGACACTACCATTGTTATTTTACTATGAGATTGATAGCAAACGGATGCAGAGACAAACAAGAAGGAAAACCAGGATAGAAAAAGTCCGCTAGTGATAACAACACTGTTATATCTTTTATGTGAACTCATGAAACAATATTGTTACAGAGGAAATGAAAAGAGAACGTAAAGATGTGCTATGCTCACTAGACCAAGTAGCTCCCGATGCAGCATCCTAGCAGCAGCCAGGACCCAACAGCTCAGAAGCGTAAGGTGTATATTGCAATCATGTCATGGCCTATCGTTCAGGAAACTTCTTCCCTACTGTAGGCAACTAGTGGCTGGCATACTCCTTAAAACATGCAACCTATACGTCTGTATCAAACATGATATAGGTGAAGGGTTAATCCTGTCTTAATCTGGTCTACCCCTAAAAACACAGTATCCATCTATATGAACCTCATTTTATTAAAGTGTTTTATATCTAAACATATATCAAACAGGTCAGGAAAAGGAGTCTTGCTTATTATTATAAAATAAGAAGCGTGCTAAATGATCAACTATATTTTGGATGATGTTGCCACACCATCAATATAAGACAGCCCAAGGGGCTTATTATACTAGTGATAAAACTGGCTAAATGGACACACCAATTCTTTCATACATATATATGGTCGGGAAAAGGTGACAACTGTATTTTACCCCCGAGGAATGAAGTCTTTATTTTAAATAGTATTTGTTAAGCAGTTATTACAGCATTAGTTTCAATATATTTCTCTTAATATAAAATAACTTTAGTCATTCTACTCTTTTTCCAGTGGACTGACAAGCAGAGAGTACCTCCCCATTGAGCAATGGAGTTTATAGTCTTTATGGGTGGCACATGGCTGCCTCAACCTAGCAAACCCAAGGAGGAATCCCGACTCACATATTTGGGGTTCTCTGCTTTTCATTCCCTGCTGAGGAAGATGTTTACTGCAGTTCTGAGCAAATGCAATTTACCATCCCCTAAATTTGATGGTCTCAGTAGGAAAAGGAAGATTTGGTGCCACTTGTTTCCTCACAAAAGCAGCAGCCATCAGCATCAAGGCCACACTTTTGCCCACAGTCCACTCATGCAAGCAATTTGGATGGTTGAGGAAAAAGAGATAGGACCAGAACAAGCACAATCCAACATCCTCAGATGTCCACTCCAAGCAAAGTACCAGCACCTTTTAGCAAACCTATCTGAACCCCTTTGAGCAGCCGGCCCCTTCAGCTCAACCCAGAGCTGGGAGACAGGGTTCCTGAGAAGGGACACCGTGCTCCCTCCCACTGTGAGCCACAGACCTGCGACTGGGTACAAGCACTGCCAGGCGAAAAGCAAGGCATGGGTAAGCTGCTGATGAATTGCATCTGGCTTCTGCAAGAGGCAGTGCCCCACAGCACCCATGTACTTTCACAATATGCTAAGTTGTTGTCCTTTGGGTGCTTAACCTGTAGTTTGGGGAAGAAAAACACTGCGTAGCACACCGTCCTTGAAATACCACTGTTTCCATTAAACCCTAGTGCTCCTTCCAGTTTCATTTCCATCACAACGAATGATGGCTTTTGCCCCCCATGAAAGAGAACAGCACGCAACCAAGGGGCAGTAATGCCCCACACCCTCAGCATTTAGTTGCTGCAGACTGCTC
>NW_010227527.1:30174-45399 GCF_000690775.1 Eurypyga helias | reverse complement strand
GGGCCGTCCCCGCCTGTCGCGCCCCGCGTGGCTCAGGCACCCGCCGGGTTTCCGTGTCGGCTCACACACGACTCGTGACCGAGTTTGTCTCGGGTGAGTATCAGCTTCTGGCGCGATAAACATCTGCCGAAACGCGTTTAATGGAGCGTGTGAGGATTTTGAAAATCAGTCAGCAGGTAGCGGCATGCTAGAAAAATGACTGCCCTCGGTCTCCCAGAAGAATGTCCGGTGAGGCTGTAAACCAAGGATTGGCCCCCCAGACGGGCGGGTGTATTACGGAACACGGAGCAGCGTGGGGATGCGTTCGGCGCACGCCGGAGGCACAGCCGTGAAACGCACGCGCTGGGCAGGTGGTTTGAGACATCCCTCAGGAATACTTTCTCTACCTGCATTTGGAATACTTGAAATGGGTGGTTTCCCAGCGAAAGAACTCGGTCAGTCTGCCGTTTGCCGTGCTTGGATGTTCAGCTTTGGCGCCCGTTATCAGGGAAGTCGCGGTGGTTTGCTCTCTGGAAGGCGGATGTTGGTGGCTGTGGAAGTGGAGGACGCGATGGGAATGACCCTGTGCTGTGCGCTGGAGGCAGCCAGGCTCTGGGTTTTGTGGATGCCAGCGCTACCGGCAGAATAGGGCTGCTCTGGTGGAGGCAGCAGCTTGTCTCCGGAAGCCAGGAGACACGTCCTTCGTGGCACGGGCACAGCCTCAGCTCCCCGCCGGGATTTCAGAGACAAGGCAGATAGGCCGCGTCCCGTCATCGGAGAAGGGAAGAAGCAAATGGCAGTAGTGCTTCATGTCCAGTGTTTTATCCCACATTTCAGTATCCTGAAGTCTTGTCAGTGAAGTCCACAAGAACTGAGCTCCCATCGGAGCTTCTCTTCAGCTGCTGTGACACAACAGGGGATGGAGGGACTGTGGTGTGGGGCAAAACACGCTGATTTTTCTCTGGGAGACCTTGGTTCCCAGCTTGCTGCCACCCGTGACTGAGCTCCCATCGGAAATCATGGCACAGGAAATCATGGCCCAGGAGATCCCAGCGGGGCTTCCCTGTAACACACCAGCCTCTCCTTCCCCACTCCATTTGCTCTGGAGCCTAGGTATCCCTAAGAGTACCTGCAGAGAGCAAGGAATTAGCAGACAGACCTTTCTAACACCCAGAGAAGGGCGATGTGATGTTTTTAACACAGCAGTTGGACTGCACGGCACTGTCACGTTATTTACAGTTATACAGACAGACACAGGCAAAACCCTTTACAGTAGGTGTTTTTACAACTACCGTCATGTCTGCAGGGACTGTTCTGCCACGATATGAGACGCTCAATAAACGCTGAAGTGCAATAAATTCAGAGATGGAGGAAAATATGGTGGATGAAATCGAATAATCTGGGTCAGTTGTGGGTAAGCATTCTCGCCTTTGATTGTAACGACTCCCTGGAGGAAATACAAGCGAGTGGAAGTAGTTTTGTGTTTTACAAAACGTGATGTTCGGACAGCTGGTGTTAACCGTCGTAACTCATCAGCTTCGGTGGAGCTGACAGTTCAGGATCGTCCCCTGCGCACGATAATTTTAGAATCTACTTGAGCATCTGCAATTTAGTACAACAACTGGTAGTGTCATTCCAGACGAGTTACGCTAAGGACAGAAGCGATGAACATCGCCCTCCTTCCCCTCCTCTTTCCAGTTCTATTTAATGTTCCGTCAGTACTTCAGCGCTGTGGTCTGCGTTTTCCTCTATTAAGCGCTTTGGCTGCAAGTCGTGAGTTTCCAACTCACACAATATGGTTTTCTTATATAATGGAGTTTTCCCTGCAAGTAGATCACAAAGAGGAGACAGATGGTAACTGTAGCGTAGTCTGTGCGGTGAAGGGCTTATTTATAACTCCCAGTAGCCATCGGACAGCAGGGGGGCCTCCTGAAAGGAGAAATCGCCGAGGAACTGGGCGGTTGTTCCTCTCGTGAGGAGGAGTATTCCGTGCAGGAGAATGCTGCTGTTATTCTGGGTCTCGTGTGAGAATGTTAATTTTATTAAATCAAAGGGGAATTTTATTATTTGGGGGGATGTTTTTATTTGGTTAAAGCTGCACAACATTTTTTTTGATCTGGTTAAAGCTGCACAACATTTTTTTGGATCAATTGAGGACTCTGACCGTCTTTCAGAAACAGAAATTAATTAAATTTAAGGAGATGGATTTTTGGGGCTTGTGAGACCTCAGACCTTCTGCATCCCTTTAATGGTTTGTTCACTCTGATTCTCTTGCCCAAAGTGAGGTTTTAGGCAGCCTGCATGAAAAGCTGAAAAAAATGCTGCGACCGTAACAAATGACGACATATCGGAGGCGACAGATTACCTGGTTACGGCAAACGACTGAGATGCTTGAAAACAGTTGTGGTTTGGTTTTTTTACAGGGTATTTCTCATCTATGGGCGGGTTTCCTACACATAATTGGGTTTGTATCGAATTTTCACTTGAAATTCCTTAGCAATCACTCTCTGCAGTACAGCCAGTCAAGCCATTCCAGTAACAGCATTTTCCGTTCCGTTCCAGAGGTAGGACCACTGATCAAAGGACGGGGGTTAACTTTCTCTCCTATGAAGAATCTCAGTGCAGACCTCCTTTGAAAGTGGAATTGCAGTCTAGTACTTTCAGTATAAACACCGTAACACCAGACTAACGTGTCCCGAGGTATCCCCTTTAATCGCAGGAAGGGTAAAATGGGGAGAAAATCCCCAGCCTAGGCTGGTGTCAGGTGAATGCCAGAGCGATGAGACTGGACAGGCAAAGGGAAGCCTAGTAACAGGCTCCATTCATGTTTGGATCATGGTTATGTTCAGCGTTACAATCTGGGATCTTTCTCAGTGGGAAGCTTCAGTGAGGAGCTCTGACAGCTTTTTCTGAGATCTGTTCATCTCAGGAAATACCAGAAAAGATGAGACTGAATCTTAAGATTGGAGAGCTTCACGAAAGGAGGACAAATTTCTTCTGCAGTAAGTACACCGGCAGACTTGTTGCCTCAAAGATTTAGATTAGATTAGATTGCATTAGATGAACTCAGTGGGAAAATTGTCATATACAACTTAAATACAGAACTAGTTCCTCTCAGAAGGGAATTGATAGGAAGACACCTTATTTTAAAGTAGCTATTGTTGGAAAATATGTCAAAGGTTCTTGGGTTGGAAAATTTATTACCATGTACTTTGTGCAGAGCTGCCGGGAGGTGACGAAGGCACTGTTCTTCATGATCCGTAGGTGTCAGGACTTCTTGGCTTAGCTACTTTGGTTTTCTCAGCAACAGGATGTTGGCAGTGCGGATCCTCTCCTAATGAGAAGGCAGATACACAGGAGCTTCAATCCGCAATGGCCACTGCCTCAGACGCCAGCCAAAACTCAGGGAGTGCTTTGGTTTTTATCTTAAAGATTCTGGATTGTCTTTCTTGGAAAGAACTCATCTGCCTTGAGGGGTGCCCGAGGCAGGGTCCTGCTGCTGTTCCTGCTCAAGATTTAACTGCCACGCAGAGGGATGAAAGCGCAAACACGGCTGGTATCATGTTTAGCAGTGCCCCACTGCTTCATGTCCGTATCGTTCAGCATCAACGGTGGAGGTAGGATGACTCACAGATGCAAAATGTCTCAGAGCCAGCTGGCTGACCTTCAAGCACACCAAGAGGTAGTGATGCCAAAGAACTGGAAAGTAACTTAAAGTAATAGCAGATATGGCAGTATTCCAAACGGCAGAAGTGTATCTGCTGTCCTGAGGGCCCATAACCTGTGGGACTGGCACATTTTTGGAAGTTCAGACAGCAGGAATTTGCACAGAAAATTTCTTCCAACATTTGCACTTTTAAAGAAAATTTCAGATGCGTTATTTGAGGGTAGGCGTCTCTGCCGTCAGCAAGCTCAGTGACACTGTCCAGGCGTCCAGGTAATCGGAGGTATCAGAAAGGTTCCAGGCAAAGTTGATCCAAAAGCTCAAAAGTTGTGCTCAGACTTGCAAACATAATCTTCTTCCTACAGTTAGTTGCACGTAATAAGCACATCAGCCCTTGGCATAGTCAGTTTTCAAATGACTTTAAGATGAAGCCATACAGACAGGGTATGTTGCTGTAGCGAAGGTCAGCAGAAACCTTCACTTGGGATGCTCAGGAGAAATGGAATTCCTTGTGAAAGCTTAGCTTTGGGACACACTTTTCTGCTCCAGCCCTATATGAAGGCTGGAAGGTCTCCACGTCCCAGGCTACTTCAGTCCATGAATTGTACCAATGCACGATGTCCCTTTTCCTTCTGATGGGCTCATGCAGAAAACCTTCTGTATTTCAAGTACAAGGCTAAAGGCCATCTGCCACAAGTAGGGAGGAAGAAATTAGAAGATCAGAGCTGCAAAAGAAGAGAGCAGAGAACTTCTCTAAGACCTGCTTAGAAAAATGAGGAAGTCAAAAGATGTACTGATCACAATGGGGGTTTTACTTCCGTGCATGAAGTAAGTTAAAGTTTACGAAGACGTGCAAACCTACTGCACAGTATATAAATGCATATTAAAGTGTAGAGGGGCCTTGACACCACCAGGATGCCAGTGAAGTTACCTGCCTTTCCAGACACAGCAGGACTTTATCTCGCTATCGCTAATCTGAAACAGACTAAACAGGAACGAACACTTGGTAATTTTACGTTCTTGTGTTCGCATGTGACAAACCGAAATGCCTTGGATCCCTGTCAGTCTACGGATGAGGTAGTTGTCAGCTCTGATTTAGGGGAGAATGACTTTCCACACTCACTGGTTGAAACGGAACCAGGTGTTCTCCAGAACATCTCTGTGGAAGCTGAATTTGAAGAGCTTGGAATTTCTAAATCAGAGATTGGTAGCTAAATGCTTGTTTCATATGTGGTGACTGCTTTCATTTGGAAAAACATCACAAGGTACCTAACAATCTCAATCAACCTGAATAGCTATGGCAGCACCAATGAGCACTGATGACGTTTCTGTATTCTTGAACAGGTTATATGAAAACAACTGTTAATGTTCATTATTCTTAACACCACATCAAAATTCCTGTGTTTATAATCTTTTTGTAATTAAGCATTGGAGAACTTAAAGGCCAATGATGAACTTAACTTGCCACCGTGTCATGGAATGCCCTGACTTCAGTTCTTCTAAACCACAAGTGAGGAGTCCCTTCCAGCTACTTTCTAGCCTCTTCCCTTTGAGTCCCATTGTGTGCACCACATTTGACACACTGGGGTTTTAGGCTTCCCTGGGACTCAGTAGAGTACAGACAGCAACGGCACTGGAGTCACATTGTGATTTCCTTCCTCCCACAAGCTCTGATAGACCTGATGATTTAAAAACAAAAGGAAAAAGTGAACAGAAAAAGGCTTGCCCTGAACTTGAAGTGCCTTTCTGTTAGATTCCTAATAAATACAGTGTAATTTAAAATTCATCCTGCTTTTCTCTTAAAAAATGCAGTGCCATTTCCAGTACACAGCGTAATGATATAAATGCTTTCTAAGGTAGGTATGTGGCTTACCTAACTCAGTTCGTAGCTTTTAGCACCAGTTGTTGCTAGAATAGCCCTAGGAGAAAGGAAAGCGCTGTTTTGTATTCCCATACTGTGTGAAGAGCTGAGAGGTGCCAGCCTGGCTGAGACTAAAGCCAGAGCATTCACCCGGGCAGGAGATCCCGCTGCATCTCTGCTGGATGGTTCCCCAGCCGCCGGGCCATCTCTCCTGTCAGCTGTGTGAAGGCGAAGCAGCGTCTCCAGGAGGCTGTGGGGTTTTGGCCTGAGCCCTCTGCAGACTTCATGCAACCGGAGCTCACCGGCTGGTACAGCCGAGTGGAGCGGTGGAGGTGCAGAGCACATTCCTTTCTGCTACCATGAGCATTGAGAAAAGCAGTTTCGCAACAGGGCAGCCAGAGCTTGGCTCCAAGCGATCAGTTCGTTTTACATGGAAATTAAACCCCAGTATCTAGGACTACAGAGAGGAGTTATGAGCATGAGCTTGTTCTTGTACTGTTGCATACTTAGAACCTATTCATGTCTTCAGAAGCCTCCAAGGACCAAATGAAATGGTGATACATTGATTCCAGCCTACGCAAACTTACGTACAGCAAGATGGTTAAAGCATCATTTAAAAGGAAAAGAAAGGAATATAACTACAACTGTTTCTTTCAGGTAGAAACTGAAAGCAGTCTTTAACATACTGGGTGCAGAGCACAATACAGTAGCCATGAATGACATTGCACAGAAAACAGAGGTATGTACCTATTTTTAAGTAATTCAAGTAATGTAGTCATTTACAACTGATGCTTGCAAAATGAATAACTACAAACAATTGTAAAGGATAAACAATTATAGTGGAAGTCTGCTGGTACTGCTGTTATTTTAAGACAATGTCAGGGTGCTTGGTAGTTTAAGGAAACTCTGATTTGATGGAATCTGTGAAATATGTTCTTACTGTCATTAAAAAACATGAAGGGGGAAGGCAAAATAAAGGTAACAAAACATGGAGAAACTTTAAATTTTGGGGAAATTTGGGGCAACATTCACATCTAATTCTAAAATGTAAATATTAGGCTACTTCAAATATTTCTTCCTCTATGTAGACTGAGTGAGCATCAGGAAAAAAACAGGAAAAGAACTACTGGTTTGGGTGGAAACTATGGAATGTTTTCAGCCAGTTTTCTCAGCATTACTGCAGTTAGAGCATTCCTGTAGTCCTTACAGTGAGAAGAGAGAAAACCTCACAGTAGTTCTGAGGAGTGGGAACTTCTCTCGCTGTTTGGACACACACCGAGTAAGCACTGGCCAAGGAGTGTCCATCAGCTGTGTCAGTATCAGAATCCTGCAAGTCCAGCGATCACGGCGCTTTATCATATAAAATCACTGGACTTCTGTGTTTCTGTAGATATTAAAAAAGTAATTATATAGTGTATTGGAAGTTTAAAACTAACAAATAATATTATTTATTTAAAAAGCATACATGGCTGTTGAAGCATTGCAGAAGAAAACATACATATGGTCTTATTCTAAATGTTTGGGGTAGAGGGGATCTTGGGTGAGTGCTTATGATTGAAAGCAACAATATAAATCTGTATCTAAGTTTCAAAGCCACATAATATTCACATAGTTCATATGCTTAGCTATGTAGTTACTCATTACAACTACTTACAGCCAAAGTTCAATACAAGGCTAAATTTTGGAAGGGGGTATTTTAGTATTGATTACTGTTTGTGAACACGGATGCTTAACTGATGATGTCTAGTGGCACAAAGTTCATAATCCCAAATGCATTCTGTTTTATGTTCTTACATTCTTTCTAATCCAATCTGCCGGAACATTTCTGTCCATCTGTTTCAACTTTCTTTTTCTTATCTTCATTTCTCCTATATCTTCACCAAGATTCTGCTTTCTTCATCTAAACCCGTCCAAAAATCCTATGTGCCCAGGCTTCACAAGGGTGATGTAAAGGATAAATTTGAAGCTATGCAGAAAGCAAGGGAAGAAAGAAATCAAAGGAGATCTAGAGATGAAAAGCAAAGAAGAAAAGAACAATATATTAGAGAGAGAGAATGGAACAGGAGAAAGCAGGAGGTTATTTTCTTTGCAAATAATTTTGTGTTGTTTTAACATTCAATATTATATGTGAAAATGTTTTTACATTATTTTAAGACAACAATATTGGAGTTTTGTTTAAGGTATAAAGACAGTTTACTTTTTGTTTACTTTGTGTTTCATCAACTAGATGAAAGAACTGCTTGGATCTGATGAGGACGATGACGCAAAATCATCTCAAATAGAAAAAGGTTATGTTCCAAAGCTAATAGGTAAGGCATGGCCGATTTTAAAGGCCACATAATTCACTAGTAAGTATTAGATGCAACTACTAAACTGTGTATTTCACGTTCACAGGAACCGTTAAAGGCAAGTTTGCAGAAATGGAGAAGCAAAGGCAAGAGGAAGAAAGAAAAAGAATGGAAGAAGAAAGAAAGCGCAGAATTGAACAAGATATGATTGAGAAAAGAAAAATTCAAAGAGAATTAGCAAAAAAGGCACAGGAGGTATGTTCATCTGATCACAATAGTCAGGATATAATTGTAAATAATCAACATGAAAAAAAGTTTTGTATTGATCAGAAAGATTTGATCCCAAGATTTCTGGTAGTGGTGATTTACGTGGGAGACGCTCAGCGGGATGTAAGTGGGGAATAATGTTCAGAGAATCTTCATCTTCACTCCTTTATGGTAACAACTATTCCTAAGCACTAAACCTGAGTTACAGATGAAACCAGGCAGGCACAAACCTGGTAGGAATGTCAGTTAGGCACAAATTTTGGTGTCGTATGCATACAAGAGATAGAATATACTAAAATAATTTAAAGATGTTTCTTATATTTTACCAGCCCTTACTTTAGATGATTCTTCTTATACATTAGTAAATAGGGTTCAGTGATAGGCAAGCAAGAAGAAATAGGAAAATGCCACTGGTGGGCAAAACGGAGAAGCTACTAACCCAGTAAAAGTCATAAATCAGGAAGATTCAGGTCATGTTTTATTGCTTTGCCACTTTGTGTATCTTTATTGCATATATAAGTGAATGGACTCCAGTTTCTGCTGATGCCGATAAAGCAAATTTTGTCTTTTGCAGAATTCTGCACTGGACTATCATTTAATTCTCTTCATAAGTTTTCTTTAGTGATACAAATACTCAAATACTGCAGTGAGAGTGAACATCTAAATGACAGTCCAGAAGCACAAGCATTTTTTTTATTTAACCCAAAGATAGTAGTACTTCATTTAGGACTGTTTTTGTTGTAAGAAAAGCAAAGCAGAGCCATAGGAGGAGTTGGTTCTCAACAAGGACTTGGATAGTGTTTTTCAGCGAGAGTTTAAACATGGTTAAAACTGGACTTCCAGCTGGACATTTATCCATCATACGTTTAACCTGCTCTGAAAGGCAGAAGTAGAATTTTAGAAAGTATGATGGGTTTAGAAACAGTAGTTTTAGACACAGTATGAAGCAAACACAGCAATAGGCTTTTTGCAGAAGTTGAGGGGAAGACAATGTCACTTGTATCAGAAATAATCACTGAGCTTGTTTATCTTTTTACGCAACTCTGGAAGGCTTAAGTGAAGAATGGACAGCGGAAGTACTCAGTTCATCACAGAAGTGCTGAGAATGCTGTAGCATACTTTCTGTATGATGTTCTATGTCACGTCCCCTCTTCCTCCACAAGCTGACCTATCTGAAGTATTACAACAAAGGTTCAGTCATTACCATCCCTGTGAATTTAAGTGCTACATTGGTATCACTCATACAAAAAGAATTTCCAGTTCTGTGTTTGCAAATCTAAGGCAAAGAGCCAAAGTAATGTAATCATATGAAATTCTCATTTAATAGATTGATGACATTAACAATACGGGAACTGAATCAGCAGCAGAGGTAATCAGATTTTTTTAAAGAAATGTTCACCTGCATTTTTATTCACTTTGTTTTATTATTGTGATTTGGGCTGGGAAAACTTAGAAAAGGGCACACAAATACCTAACTAAAATTCAACCATGAAACTAACACATTTGTAATATATATGGATCTCTGTGTCTGTACGTGAAGTGAATTTATTTAAGTTTGAAATAGACTCTGCACTGTGAATGCCTTGTGGTTAGTTAAAAATACCTAAAATGTAAATATTCAAAGCCACCAGAATGATTTGAGGGATACTGGCAATGATACTCTAAGTCTCCTCACTTTGGAAAGTATCATCTTTAAAGCTCTTTGCCTTAAACTTGAAATTCAAAGGGGATTCTGTCAATATACAGATGTCTGAACACCTCAGTTAACTTTTTTTTTTTTAAAATTGGCTAATTTACCATATGGTTTTGGATGTTATGTCTTGCAAATAAATGTTTAATTTCAAAAAGCTAGGTCCAAGTGTCTGATTGTCTTTCAGTAGCACAAGGAAATCACATTCCTACTACAGTTTCGGAAAGACAAACACCACTAAATCCATTAGTTCTAAATTACGGTTTTGAGTTATTTGACAGTATCCCTGTTAATCATGGTATTTTGTGAAAAAGTCTGGGTAAAATGTATTTTGGCAAGTAAATTGCGAAAATAGTTTTGAAACAGCAACTTCCTTCAAGAAAATTACTCTGCCTGGTGAATTACACATTAATCTCTAGAAATACTAGCTTATTCCAACCACAGTATATACTTTATTTCCTTAATATAAGACTGGAACTGGAGTGTGGCCACAATCTCTGTGTATTCAAAATTTCACCTGTTCTTCTCTAACCCACGAATATTTACAACTAAGTAACTGAAAATATGTAAAGAAATTAGGGAGTCTGACAGAAGTTATGCTTAAAATATAATTCATTCTTGATGCTCTTTGGTTATTACAAGGAAACTGGTGACTGCCACAGGCAGATGGGTTTATTCTTGTGGTTAATACTCAACACAAGTAATCCTCTTGGAAGCTTTGGTTCACACAGGTAAAGACAGCAGCTTCATTAACAAATGAATCTATCTTGACGTCAAGCTTTATGAAAATATAATAAATATCTTTTTGGACAGGAAGGGGATGATTCACTGCTAGTTACAGTAGTGCCTGTAAAACCCACCAAAACACCTGGGAAGATGAAAATAAACTTTGAGAACACAGGAAAGGAGGGAGCAGAACGAAGAGAGAGACAGGATGAAGAAATGAAGCTAAAATATGAGGAACAAAACCAATTCCTTAAGGAAACAAAGTGCCTTTCATTTGTCATGGTAAATCACTCATATAAAAATACCTAAGAAATAAATATCTATTATTTAAGATATAGCTATTTCATTTATCTTCCACAGGGTGAGAATGAAGACAGTGAAACACAAGAGACGCTATCTCCTGGTAAGCTGAAAGTAACATTTGAAGAACTGGAAAGACAAAGACAGGAAAATCAAAGGCGGCAAGCAGAGGAAGAAGCAAGACAGCGTTTAGAAGAGGAAAAACGTGCCTTTGAAGAAGCTAGACAGCAGATGGTAAGTACATGTTTTGCTCACTTGGTTACAAAATTTTCACAGAGGATGTGCTTTTGTATTCTTTCCTGTATCTGATTCTTTTTTCTTAGTCCTTAACTACATTTCAAGCTGCTAAGAGTCTGTAAATTGATTTTTGAATTATGTATTTTTGACCTTAGCTCTGATGCAGTAACCACACTGGCATAGTGCTTTAGACACTCTTTTAGTTAAAACAGGAAGTTCGTGTTTTAAATTTGCCAGCACTCTTTGTGGGTTTTACGCCTTCACTTTGTACTGCCTTAAGGTGTAAGTCCTCAGGAAGATAATTAGTGGTTTGTTTTGTTCTTATATAGTGCTTAAGATGTTTCAGTAAACAGTTTTTGATGATAACATTCTGTAGTAACGGAATGCTATTTCTTATTTCCATAGTTATTTATAAATATGATAAATACATCTATTACAACTTTCCTCTTACAAAGAAAGGGAAAAAAGACAGGTCAGCTCTCTTGTATGTATTGACATAAACAATAGTATACTGGAAATCACTAGATTATGCCCCAAATTGTCAGAAATATAGCTGACAATGCCTCTTTTGTATTACTTGCAAAACTGCCTCCAAGTGTGTTCTTTGTCATAAGCCAGACTTACTTTAGAAAAACTTTAAACAAACCTCACTATTGTTAGTTCTTGGATCACACTAAAGGAAACATACACTTCGTATTAACATAAGACATACCAAATAGTTTAGTTCTGTATTTTCTCACTTCACCGTACTCCACTTCCAGTTCTGTATTCAAGTATCTTTCCCCTCCACAATCATGTTCATTATGACTTTAATTCACATACGAAGAAGATTAATGAGAAATGAGATTTTAATCTTTCATGAAATATTTGAAAGCATTATTTCTAGGAATTTTCTAGCTTTAACTTAAACTGAGTATAGTTATGAATGAACATTCTTGGACAAGCAGTTCAAGATCACTGTAACAACCATATTTCAAAAACATTAAAGAAAATTATATTCTCCAGGAAAATAAAGGTACAAAACCAAACCCGAACCCCACAAACACACCCACCAAAAAAGCAAACACCAAAAAACACACATAACCTCCAGAAAGCTGAAACACTGAAATTCCCAACTAGTCCAAATAGAGATGGTTCTAGCTTTAGGCAGAACCCTCCACCCCCACTTCCACTAAATCATTTACCCTTTCCACACTAAGAACCTTGATATTATGTCAATAATCACTTTTTTTGATTTTATTTGGGGTTAGGCAGGGGATACTTGTGAAGGAGGAGAGGGAAGAAAATGCAAGAGAGAGCTTCATGAAGTCACCAGCCGTTCTAACTGAAGTTCTGTTCACGTCTCCCACCCTTATGTCTACGCATTTATTAACCAAGTAATATAAATTAATGTACAAAAGAAATCTTCTGATGTGCAGTTTTATGATATCAGTGGTTGTCAAAATTTGAAGTCAGAACTTTTCTTTACAGAAGAGTTCAGCAGTTAATTTCCTTCAATTATTTCTTTTGTCCCTATGAGTTCCAAATCAGAGCTTTCTGTACTACCCATAACTGGCTGCCCCACATACCGGGCCCAGGGCTGTTTGCAGTATACAGAAATCTGCATTACCAATACTCTGACAATTCCCAGTCCATTTCCTCCACTAACAAATACAGTACTCTGAGATGTCTTCTGAAGATGCTTCATTCTTTTGTTCTTGATTGCAGTTTGCAAACCACAGGCTTCTTTTAGCAGGTGAGTGTTCACTGGAGACAAGCAATACTGAAGAGATCAGAGTATCTCAATTCCCTTTCCTCAGTGATGATTAAATGTCTGAAAAGAAAAGAAACAAAAATCTCAGTCTGGAGGAATAGCAGAATGTTAACTGATTTGAGTTTTGCTGTAAAACTCTGCAGCATTTTTTAACTGGCGAGTGCACTGGTGAAAACAACTTGTATGCAGACAAAAAGACTTGATGGTATGAAGGTCAATGAATGTGATGTAAAGAAAGTGAACAGGGAGCTTACAGTAAATGATAGGGAGATTTACCTAAATGGTCTAACCCCGAGACCATAAAATAGGTACCTGATTGCTCAGCCTTCTCCTGATAACACATAGTTCTTTGAATTACACACTCAGATCTTTTAAAATTACAGAAGCTACAGATGAGACACTGAAATAGATTTCTCCCTCTCCCAGCTAAAACCAAGACTAAAATGTTTCTTACAGGAACCGAACTTCATACTTCCCCCCAGGAGAAAAAAAAAACATTTCTAAAAGATCAGAAGGGAATTAATGGAGTATTTATTTACTATAAAGAACATTTTAATGTTTGGATAAGTCCTTTCTATTTTTTCCTCTCTGTCCTCTCTGAAGATAAACGAAGGTGGCGATGCAGAATCTGAAAATTCTTTTAAAGAATTCCGTCCTGGTAAACTCCGACTCAGTTTTGAGGAGATGGAAAGACAGAGGAGAGAAGAGGAAAAGAGGAAATCAGAAGACGACGCAAGGCGACGCATAGAAGAGGAGAAAAGAGCATTTGCTGAAGCAAGGAAGAACATGGTATGGCATTTTTGTTCAGTATCGTTTTTATCTTCTGTTTAGCCTGATTGTTACCCAAGTCTCGAACCGGAAAGCAGCTCTGGGAAGAAGCTTCAAGCACAGTCAGGAATGCGTGCTTCAATTCTGTTGATTCGTTCACCTCAGTACTTAGGAGAAGGTGCTGTGGTACACTGATCAAGTTCATTTTCCAAAAATCGCCACAGAACAATCCTCACAGCAAACCTGGAAGGGGTTTCAAGTAATTCAGCCAACACAAGATACTGTGTCCAATGGGCATTATTATGCTAGATGCAACAAATTTGGGAAGCAAAACGTTTTCAGAGGAGGGCTTGTTGGTTCTTTTCGGGGGAAGAGCAATGCCTTTTACTTCTCCAAGTTTATCTCCCTACCTTTACAGGGTGCCCACTAATGAGCTCTTACTGGCTAAAGCATAACTAATGGCACACTAGAAAAATGCTCACTGCACATACAGATTTGATAGGCACCTGTGGCCCTTTAGGAAGGAGAAATTAAGAAGGCTGAACTCAGCTGATGGATGTTTTTATTGTATTTCATGCTTGTTCAGAGAAACAAAGTAACTTGTGGCATTTATCATTGGAACAGCTTGTAATATGGCACTTCCTTAGACAAATACAGATTTCTGTGATACGCAATGACTTCTAACATTTGAATTAAGATTATGTTGAGGACAAATTTTCAGGGACCTGGGATTGACATACTGACACCACCTGAAAGCAGAGAAAGATGCCTGATTTCAGAGGGTGGCAACATTATTTACTAAAATGACTAGCGTGGAGCTTTTCACTGTATCCATTCTTCATGCTATTCCAGCAGCTTCACGTTTCAACAGGCTGTTGGGTATAAACCAGTTACTGATTGGTGAGTGTTAGGAAATACAGTATTAAGTGACACAAATACCAACCAAAACTAAGTATTGCTTGTTTCAAAGGAAGGGTAAGACATGCCGTACGGAACTGTGGAATAACTCACTCACCTGGCAGTGTCTTCCTACATTCCCGTCTGTGGTTTTATTGGGAAAGACCAACTGCACACCCAGTGAAACTATTCAAAGCAATTAAAACTTTGCGTGACTACTGATCGTGCTAGAAGTGCTCCCTCTGCCTGAAAGTTGGGCCAAGACAAGACCTATACAGGGAACAACTACCTAGGGTACGCAGAACGACTACCTAGAGAAATGACAGTGCATTTCTGTATTTGATACCGTACTGGTAAGCAGTTTTGGAAAATAGTGTCTGCCCATACCTCCAGCGAAAATAGAAGCTGAAGGCCCTAAGGGGAAATAAAATGCTACTGGACTTCTGCCATTACAATTTTAATAAACAGCCAGGAGACAACTGAAGTAAAGCAAAGAAAGCATGTGAGTATGTGCTGTCTGCTGTTTTTTCCTGCTTTCTTGGGAATCTTTTTTCTGCCTCAGTGTAGCAAGAACTTAAGCTCAAGTGTCGGGCAAGAAAAATCTCCCTGATTAAACAGGGTTTAATCCATTAGATGCAGCAGAGTCTGATTGCACTGAAACCACAGACAGTGAAGACATGCAGTAATTTAAAATATTAACTGAAAATGCATTTTCAGCATATATACGTTTGAAAGTTTTCTGTTAATTAGCATCCTGAATATGAACACCACATTTTTCTATTACTTACAGCAGAA
>NW_010227527.1:9906-30143 GCF_000690775.1 Eurypyga helias | reverse complement strand
TTTCCCTATATTCCACAGCTACGTGATGTAGCAGCTATGGAGGTGTGCTTTTAAGCATTTTAAGAACATATTAGCCATCTCTTTCAGAAGTAGTAAATTGCAATTTAAATGCAATCCAATTTTTTATTTAAGCATTTGTCCATGTTTATTCATGTTAATTTAGTTTTGAAAGTATATACACACAGAAATAGTAATACTGTTGCTGGAAAACACAAATGCCACCTCCTTTTGAAAGAATCTCTCTATTGGGCTACTTTTATACTTCAGTGCTTCCCACTATCCACGTGATCACTTTCAGACTGAAGCATTCATCTCATCCCTGTCAGTCTCTTTCCACGAGAGACTGCATAAAGAACCTGTCCACGCACAAAATAAAAGCATTCTACTGTCTATCAGTCCCTGTTTGCCCACTGAAAATTGTTTGACTGTGCTACAAACAATGTTTGTTACAGTACTGTTCACTACCATCTGTTCCCACTTTGCAGAAAGAACAACACTTCACAAAAGATGGCTAAAATATTACCGAACTAACCGCAATGGTTTTGTACATCACACAATTCAGCTACATTTTTACCTGTGTTTTTTAACCAGGAATAAGTTGGGTTAGTCTTCTCTTAAGTTAGCAATTCAAAACCCCAGAGCAGACAGCTGCCAGCATTTGCTCACACACACAGCGTTTTATGTCTATACATAGATGCGTTGGAACACTTTGAATTAATGCTTCTCCACTTAGGTTCTGCATCTTCTTGAAGTGATGAGCCTATGAACTAATGCATCACAAGCATCTTTCCCATTTCTTTGCTAATTTAGCTGTGGTTAGCCTCTGAAAACGATTTGGCTATGCATTGTTTTCATTAAAGGAAATAGTTACAGCTTTGTTTGACTCCAATTCTCCGTAACAATTCCAACAAATATGCTCATATTATGCAAAACGAATGAAGAATGGAAGGAATGGTGGGGCTGAAGTGCAACTGTAAGCTTACTCAGAGGGAATATCTGAAGGAAATCTATAGTGATTAGCAGTACAAGAGTGGGCCAAAAAGCTATCGACAGGTCTGTGACAAACAGAAAGGCAAAGCTGGTTGAGACAGTCGTACGAACTAGGATGGCACTAACAGCAGTGAAAGGTGGCAGTAGGTAGCAAAGAGAAAAGGGAGTATTAAAGAATCTTTTAAAAAATTTTCTGTTTCTTAATGAAGCTAGTCAAAACATGTTCTCAAATGAAAGTTTTGCTCCTTTAATTCTTTGTGGCATTTGACTGATGACTACTGTTGGGAGTGCCTACAATTTGAGGCACATTGGGCTCATGAGTGTTTGGCACAAGGCTTTTCGAGGATGTGCTGATTGAACAGTGCCAGTTCTAGACCAGTACCTGACCTCATCTCATATTTATCTACAAAACATTCCTGTTCAGACAATCTCTGTTAATACGTTTACACAGTTACACGCACAAACACAGATTTACATAGGTTTTATCAGTAAGTTATTTTAGCCTATTTCTGCCTAACTCAGACTGTTATACTACTGGCCTTTATTGTAGCATACAGCTTCATATTTTAGTAATTCTTAGCTTTGACAAATCCAGTCTGATATAATAACTGTTCTTATACCTCCTGCTTTTGGATGGAATGAAAATCCCCGTTCCTAGGCCCTACCATCTTCTTATGAGTTAGTCCACAAAATAAGCAGACTGCTCGTGAATGACTGTCACGGCCCAACCCTATCTGAAGCCTGAGAAAGGACAGGAAAGGAGAAAACTCTTGCTATTGGGTTGTACAAAGCAATGAACTGGCAACATATAATTTTGTGCACAGGATTTTCCTGTAGAAAATTCTTTTCCATTATCCTTACCGGGAATACTAACATTACTTAGGAACAGGAATGTAATTCAGTTCACGTTGAAGAAGATTAGAGATATGTGTATTTCTGCATTCATGAGCAGTGACATTTAAACACAAGCACTCTGTCTAATGACAGTTTGGGAAGTAAACAGAATGATTTGTTTCAGGACCCAGAGCTGCATTCAGAGGACATCCTCTCCATCATCTGGCAAAACCCCTCTGCCTTCTAGTAACACCTTCATTATACAAATTTAGTATTGTAATAATAAAGGACTGAAATCAAATACAAACCCCCAAGCACACTCCCTCCCAAAACATTACAGAAATACCCACAGTGTCAAATTGCCTCTTACTGTACTGTGGCAGGGGTGGCAAAATACTTGGTCACCTTTACGGACTCCAAGTGTCTGAGCGATGCTGTGATTTCACCACAGGTATCATTAATGCTCTGAATTTCCAGCAGGTGCTGGATGACGAATCACCAGAAATGTTTAAAACAGTTTCTCAAGAATCTCTCATACCTGGTAAACTGGAAATTAATTTTGAGGAGATGCTGAGGCAAAAAATGGAAGAAGAAAAGAGACGCACAGAAGAGGAGCGTAGGCAGAAGTTGGAAATGGAAAAGCAAGAATTTCAACAATTGAGAGAAGAAATGGGAGAGGTTGGTATATCAAAAGATACGTTAAGCATGCTCTGAATAAAAATACAATAGGACATTTGAGTTAGTTATTAAAATCTCCAAGCCCGAGACTGTAACAGAAAATTCCTTTAAAAGGAATTTTAAATGAGCACTTTCAATATGTGAAAAGAATGAAATAGAGAAACATAATTTAAAAATATAACATAAAAACATAACATTGTATATGTATATTGTAATAAGATACATATTTTTGCCACTAATTTACCAGGAGAATGGCTTTTATCCCTCGCCACCCTTGAACTAAAAGCACAATTTCAAATTTGTATTTTGTTGTACAGTCCCTCCTGAAAGTTCTACAGTATTACTGGAAAGATTACGTAATATTTATATTAGAACAGAAGCATCTAGTTCCCAATTGAATAAACAAAAATGAAAGTAGGAAAGAGCAAAATTCTCGCTTTTCCTCAAGGGAATGCTGTGTTAACTGATTAGGAAAGAATCACAGTGGTCTCAACTTCTTTCTTATCAGTGTTTTAAGGACTTGAAGTGTGTCACAGTTGGTTTTAAAAATCACACACAGAATTTGCTTGGCATTCCAGATGTGGAAAACATCAAGTTTATGAACTTTACACTTCAATTTGATTTGGTTGTGGGTGGCAATTCTTTCTTACTCCCCTTTGAATGCCACAGGACTACATTTTTTTATCTATTTATTTTGTGAAGCAAAGCTGGAGTGAGTAATAAAAGGCTCCAACTTGTGAACTTTACAAGCAAATTTTGTGTCACATCCCAGGGATGGACAGACAGGGACATCCAACTGCAATGCAGATACATCTTTACTGTCAGGCAGAGGTCGTGAAAGGAGGGACTAAAATACCAACAATTACAGCTTCAGACATAGTTTGACTACAGGATCCAGAATGGCCATTTCTTTTCCGGCCACGACGTCCTGAAGAGCCATTTGCTTTTTACTGAATTAATAGAAAAGTAGTTATTTTTGTATTTAAAAAAAAGTAACTGTATTTTAGAAAATTATTTCATATCATATCGCAAGTAAGTCAGAGAGGTAAATCAGAGATCGAGGACAACTAAGTTTTTGTGTTGCCAAGGGTCTGATTTCCTGAGTCTCTGAAGGATGGTCTGTTGACAGCAGCCCTTGAATAAGGGGTATGTTCAAGCAAGGTATTTTAAAATCTGTATCAAGTTTAGATGTGATACAAATGGAATAATCCTGAGAATAGTGAGAGGGGAAGAAATCAGAGGGAAAAGGTCTCTGTGCTGATTTCAGGTAACTACAACTGTTCAAGCGTATGAAGTTACAGCTATCTGCGGGGAGAACAGGTCATGAAAATAACCAGGGCATTTTTCATCTTACACGTTCTGTAATTTCTGAACAGCTGGAAGAAGAATGTGAAACTTTTGAGCCAAGCAAAGAATATGAAGAATTAATAAGGCTAAAAAAAAGTGGTTCTATTCAGGCAAAGAACTTAAAAAGCAAGTTTGAAAAAATAGGACAGTTGTCTCAGGAAGAAATACAGAGGAAGATTGAAGAGGAGCGAGCTAAGAGAAGAGCAATGGATGAAGAAATCAGAGAAAGGGAAGCTGAAAAATTTCAAGAGGTAAGTTGCATTCTGTGTTTGTTCCTGATGTACTTAACTAGCACCCTCCTGCTGCAGGAGTAGACAGTGCTGCTGCTCACCAAATTTTGCTGTTTCCAAAATGATTTTCTTCCTTCTTTCCTGTCCCCTACTTTGGCTGCTTTAGGAAGTCTCACCTCAGCACCCCTGAAGGCAACAGCACCAGTTATTATCAGCCATCTGGTCAAGCAGAGATCTCTTTTTCTGCTCAAAGTCCTCAATTCAGCATCTTAATCTGAAACCTGCCAGCCTGAGGGTTTGAAACATTCATATTAGAGAATTAATCTACTAACTCATCACATGAATTGTTCCTCCTGAACTCCAATTCATTCTCCACTATAAGATTTAAAACAGCCCCCCCTCCCCACCCAAAAAAACCAAACTGCCAAACCTAAATAAATGCAAACAGTACCATCTGAAGATGGTCTTTATCATCTTTACTCACTTGAGGGTAGAGCAAAGAGGCCTACTCGCCTATGCTTCAGACTGGAGCATTTCACACTTTTTCAGAGGGGAAAAAGAACTGACGCTATCAGTCTAACCAATAAACCACCATGATGCTGCAATCCCAAACACCAGTGTGAGCTCTCATGACGTAAGCCTGGGGAGGAACCTTAACAGCAGTGAGCCTGACCCAAGCATCATCCCGAGGTTCCTATCCGCAGTAGTCAGTGGTATCAGCTCAAAGCCTGTCTTTTATTTTTGAGCTTTTAATGTAATGACTGACACTGTAATTGTGTCTCTAAAGTCAGTCTGTGTAAGGTGTTGAAGCGACCTTAACATCACGGTATAAACGTCAAGTCAGTGAAGATTTACCATTACCACAAGACAGCATTCAGCTGCTGTGTGATAAAAACTTTATTTTTTTTCTACCTAACATTTTTGAAACTACTTTTGCAAGTAGTTGGCCCTGTCCCTTGGATAAGCTGCTATGAGACTTGATCTTGAACCAAATATTAAACCTCTGAGGAAAACACGTCTCTGGGTGGCTTTGCTCACATAAGAACTACCGCTCTACAAAACTGGGTTTATTATCATACACACATTTAAAAGGTAATTAATGAGTTAAACCCTGTTTTGTTTTTCCTCCCCCAAGGATGATGAGGTAGATGTGAGACCAGCCAAGAAATCTGTGTCTCCCTTTACTCATAAAGTAAACATGAAGGCCCGTTTTGAGCAAATGGCAAGAGCCAGAGAAGAAGAGGAGCAGAGGAGAATCGAAGAACAGAAGTTACTACGCATGCAGTTTGAACAAAAAGAAATTGATGCTGCCTTACAGAAGGTCCAGCCGCTCTTCAGCCCTACGTGTCATTTAACTTAGCTTCCGATTGGCACCGATGGCAACACGGCCAGGGGTGTGAAGGGCACATTGCACTTAAGAGCTGTTGTGAATTGCTAGTGATGTAAAGTGGCTTTTGGCGTTTTCACGTATTCGTGAAAAGCACGAGAGATACTGCAAAGAACGTTCATCATATCCTTTGGTCTGAAAATGTTGCCTACATTCCTGCCTACATTTTACCCCAGGACTCCAGCCTCATTAAAACCCATCTGGCTGTATGTTCCACATCCAGACTCAGTGCATTATCTAGTGAGCATAGGTGTGGCACTTCCCCTTCTCAGACACAGATTTGATTACAGAAAAGTCACCACGTATCACCTGTACTGCTCCTGCCACTCTAAATCTTCTGAATTGCCTTATTTTAAAACAGAAAAGGGAAGAGGAAGAAGAGGAGGAGGGAAGTATCTTGAATGGTTCTGCTTGCGAAGATGAGGAGGATCAGGCTCGATCTGGAGCTCCCTGGTTCAAGAAGTCACTGAAAAACACATCAGTTGTTGATGGCGAGCCAGTGAGATTTACTGTTAAAATTACCGGAGAACCAAAGCCTGAAGTTACGTGGTGGTTTGAGGGGGAAATGTTACAGGACTCTGAGGACTATCAATACATCGAAAGAGGAGAAACCTATTGCCTTTATTTGCCAGAGACCTTCCCAGAAGATGAAGGGGAATATATGTGTAAAGCAGTCAACAACAGAGGCACATCTGCTAGCACCTGTATTCTCACCATTGAAAGTAAGAGTTAGCGTTCTGATTTGCTGAACTCTCAAATATTCCTCTTGCATTTCTTCTGTTCTAAAAAATCTAACTATCTGTTTCTCTTAACCCTTTTATCTTCTAGCTGATGACTACTAATGCTCTACTTTAGCTGGAATCTTTCTTCCCCTCAAAACTTTCTTACTGCATCATCTCTCTCTCCGATGGGGCCAACTAAAGGAAGCAAGGATATGCATTGATTTGTCAGTCTTGCATCAGATCAGAGCAACCTTCAAATCGCGAGAGTGTCCGGGTTCCTTGCTAGATACATAGATCAGTATTAAAGGCTAAAGAGAAGGAATCAGTGTATGAAAGATCAACTAAAGGAAAAAAGCTGAAGTGTAGCAGTACTCTCACATCTGAAGCCCAGCTGTTGTGTAACAGTATGAAGTTACAGACACGATCTGGAAACCTGTGTAGCAATCTATTGGTATATTTTGCATGAACACTGAATATTTAAGCTGTTTTACTTTATCCCAGAAGCATTTAACTTGCAAAAGGAAATACTTATCGATGACTTTAAAAAACCCTAGTGTACTATTTTTAAAGAATAAAAGATTACATAACTGCTTATTTTTGTTGTTTCATTTCAGAGCATTAAACTTGGCTTGCATGTGAACAGTTACGCTCCTACCAACCTATGCCATTGATAATCCCAAAGCAAAAACCTATCTCAGTAAGGCTTGTAGTCATCTTTACAGTACCAACATTAGCTTGTACAACTTCTAATTCTTCACTGCTTAAACGATACAGGAAGAGTTGGTTACAAAATACGAGCCTATCATAGCTAAGTTGATAGGAAGCAGCTTTAAGAAAAAGATTTTCAGAAAGTGCCTAACCTCTCAATCTTTGTTCTCTCAATGCAATAAATTCATTGCTGCATCTTGAAACATTGTCTGCTTAAGGTCACTGTGCTATTTTTCTCTTAAGAATCTCTCTTGGTATCAACACTAATTAACGTCATTGTGCTAACACCACCTGAATTGTTCACCTTAAACTTCTGTACAAGTAATTTTACAAACAATAGACATTTTAAATTAAAGAACGTGTGTATAAAGCCATAACATAAGACAAGGCAAGCTGCAGCAAGCTAGATTAATGTAGTTGTTTCAAAAAGGTATTTTCCTCCAGTTGAATTTGCTGACTGTTCTTTGCTCTGACTGGAAATCTCTCTGTTGTCTCAATAAACTAGTTACAAATTCAGAAGCATCTTGGGAAAAAGGGTAATAAGCTGCATGATGTTCTGAATGAATATTTTTCCAAAGAGCCATATAAATATATGTTACTTGATTTCATGTGAGTGATGTTCATTCACACAAGTACTAGGTGCTGCAGTATCTTTCCTCACTGAAGGTAGGGATAGAAGCATAAAAAAAAAGACAAAACCATTGCTATTATCCATCAGTTTACATTTATTGAGAAAAACCATACAAAAACCATTATACAGTTAACGTGAACCCATATTACATACAGTGTCAACGCAAGCTCAAAACCACATTTTTGTAAAGCATTCAATTTACCTCAAGTCCAAGCTGCATCTCCCTAAGACACTGTTCCCATCACAGTTGCCTTTTAAAGCCAATCTTCTTTTTACACACGGGTAGTTTCTGCAGAGAACACTTTTCTCAGGACGAAAAGGCATTTCACATGCACGCAAGAGAAATATTTGTGCATATACAAGAGTTTCATAAGCTGTTACTAGGGAAGAGGGAATCCTGTCAACTGTATGCTTTCTGAAAAGCCCAGTCCTCCCTTCCCCCGACTTCCAGAAAAAAAGCAAAATGAAGAGCTTTTAGCATGCAATGGAAAACTTAAAAATTACTTTGGAAGAGAACAGGGGAGAATCAGTTTCTAATCATCCAATAAAATATCACTAGGAAAAAGATGAAATACTTCAAGATAGACTGTGCAAGTGAATAAAGATCCTGTCTGCCTGGACAACTTTAATAGATGACTTTTCATCAAGCCAGACTGAAGAATATCCATCCACCTGACATCTCATGTCCTATTAAAGCTTAGGCTGCAGAAAATGATACAGAAATGCTTTTCCTACTCTGAACATTATGCTTCCTTTAAAAGCTTTTCATACTATTCACATTCTACCTAATGTGTTGGACACTAAGGGGGAGGGGGAAAAAAAAAAAGCAGAAAACATTTAAAGAACCTTTTGGGAAAGTTCATTACATTAGTAGGAAGTCCAGTTATCTTTCTGGATCAGGATGACTCCAATAATCTATCTTCTGTTCTCCGAAGAGCTATGACTTTTGGAAAATAAGCACTATGCTTAGCACGGAACAGCATACCTGTGGGCCCAGCAGTGAGAAAGCTGGAAGTCAATGCACCTCAAATGCTACACACAACATCATCTCATCTTCACATGCTAGCAACATTCCAACAAACTGGCTTTTTCTTCTCTATCTCCTCCCACTGGCTAAATTTACAATTGAAAGACTGTTCAAGATATTTTAAGAACAACAGCTGAAGAAAAAAGTATCATGTATAAGGAAGTGAACAAATGACTCACCTCAACACTAAATTCACAGTATCAAAATCCAAATGGTACACACCTAACCCTTTCTCATGTCAAAAATGAAGTTACATATTAAACTACAGATGAAATCTTAAGTGGCTTGAGAAACTGAAGCACAACTATTTAGTTCAAGAACGCAATATATCTAAAGCTTGGCTGTTTAGAAGAATATAAATTAAAATAGATGGTTTATATTGTTAAATCACAGTTTAAACAGATTATGGAACATTTATGGTCAAACAAGAAGAATACTTTAAATAATGAAAAATGATCAAAACAAAAATTATACCCTACATCATTATGTATGGGATACATTTCAAATCTGTTATTCTTTTGCCAATTTTACCTTCTACATGGAGCCCTTCTATGGTCCATGCTCATCGGCTCACCAATGGCATACACTCAAAGGATTCCTCTTTACTGGTAGTAACTATCTCAGGACCTGATTCTATGAGCTATGATTTGGTGCTTGCAGCATCTTCAGCACTGTGTGTGAAAATGAAGGCAGTATTTTTGAATATTTTCCTTTGATGTACAGATAAGCAGGACTTTTGAAAGAGGAGCAGCACATTTCAGAAACAGAATAATCAACAAAAAACCAAATAGATGCTGCTTTACTTTAAGCTAAAAAACCAAAAAGACAACAAAAACCAGAAACAAAAACCTGTACCAGACCATCTGTAAGACATACAAACATTTTAAGCTACCCAAATATACAGCAATTCAGTTAAAGTATCAAGAAACAGGATACACTGACTGCTATATAGATAAAATATTATTTGCTGTACTGTTAAACAATTGGTGCACATGCTTTTTCAGTTAAAACATACTAATCTCTGAAACTCCAGAATTTTCCTAACATGTTAAGTATGAATAAGCAAACTAAGTTATCTGAAAATTCTGCTAACACACTGTAACTGTAAGACAAGTTATCAAGTTCAGTGATAACAACAGGAAGTCATTTTCTTTATATTTAGGTCTTACGGGTTTGAGTGGGAATAGTGCCCTACCATAAAAAACATTTGTGAAGGCTGTTGACATTTCTAGCCAAAGTAATTACTGCATATTTGTAAAGGCTTTGATTCTTTAAATGCAACAATTATCTATTTGAGGAAAAAGAACAAAAAATCACTTATTCTGATCAAGTTTAATTACTGCAATCTACTCATGTCTTCTAAAAAACCCAAAAAAAGGATACATATTTACCTAGAAATATAAACAGTTGTTTCAAAACTTTAAAGACTTTCCACTGAAATGGAACCATGAGTAACAATGCATCTGGGGAAGCAGCAGATTGCTTTTCAATACACAACCACAAAGATCTCACAGGGACAACATTAATGTACTGAAATATATTAATTTATATACTTCCTTAGGTTGTGCTTACCTGTTGCTTTTTTGCAGCAGAACCTAAGGTGGAAGGTCTGGGAAGGCACTGTGAAGTATAAATAATTGCACTGTTTGCAATTAATAAAGATTTTAAACCTTAAATGTATCAAAATCAACAGCCTCCATTTTGTGAATGATAAAAGAATCCAGTGAATGTATTATGTACTAAACTGAGCAAAATTAAATGCACCATTCTATAAGGTTATCTACAAAATACCATGCAAAATATCTGAACTATTAAACTTCATACCCTACACTAACGATAGCAAATACTGTCCTAGCCTCTTTTAAGCTACCAGAATAATTCCTAATTTTAAAAGGGATAAAAATAATTTCTTCTCTTTCTACAGCACAATACATACATTGCTAATTACCTGAATAAACTACTTCAGTTTTCAAGCCTTAACTTTAACTTTTTTGTGCAGCCACCCTAAAAAAATTTACTCTCAAAGCAACATTATGGTGTTCCAAAAGATAAAGCAAGAAACAGTTATAGAATTATTTAAAACATACCTACATCACTACATATCTGCAAACTGTCTGAAGACAAAGACAACTTCTGTCTAACAAGTGGTTCCAAAGACTTCAACATTAAGATATGCATACTTTAAAACACTGAAAGATACAGCTGTCTCAGGTGTACTAATGAAAAAAACCCCTATTACTCAGATAAATAGAAACATGATTTTCTTTAGCTATTGCTAAACGTTTCAGGAATACTTACCCACAAAGCTCATGTTATGTGTATGTATATATATATGCACACCTATGTTTCTGAATTAAGAAGCAATTATGATTTCCTAAGATATCAGCACTGTATTCCAACATAATAGTCACACAAGTATGGCATTTTCATTATGTGGAACATTGACAAAAAGATACTGTTGCAGTTCATCAATTTGTCATTCTGATGTACTTACAGTGCAATGCTCCTTGAAGGAACAATCAAGGATGATACACAGCACAGTCCTCCTCACCCCTATAGAGCTAGTTCTATACTGGCTGGATCAAACCTGCACTTCAACAGACAATGGCAAGACAGACTGTATTGCATGTAGTCTAATATATGCAAAGAGCCAATAAATATGCAAAGAGCAAACAGGATTTCAAGAGAATCAAAATTTTAGTATGAGCATTAGAGCAATAAGAAGTTTCAAGTATATATAAAAAAATAATCAATTGATTCAAATACTTGAATATTTACAAAAACAGAAGTTATCTGCTCTGCAGGAAGTTCTCAACCACTCCCCACCACTCAAACAAAACAGCGTTTTAAGGACAGATGCAATTTTTGTAACTACTAATGCATACCACATTGACTTTTCTACACTGAATTTTAAGTGGACTACTTTAAACTGAAGGTTTAAGCACATCATACTTAAATTTTATAGCTAGTCTGAAAAATCGGTAAAACAGTTATGCAGGAACAGTTTTGAAGTATTCAATTAAGAACAAGTTATCTGTTATAGCAGCTGCACAGGTCTGAAACAGTGGTCATGTGTAAAAGGAAATTTCACTGTTAATGCAATGGAAGTATGCCAAAAGATCACCTTCTCAAACATGCAGTTTTAATCAAATAGAAAGAAAATTAAGGTATCAAGATTACTGGTGCTAGGCAGCAAAATACAATGAATGAAAGAGATCCTCCATCTACAACTATTCTGCAAGAGGGGAAAAACATGCTAACAACAACTTTTCAAACTCAAAAAGGTTTCATGGGGATGGGGGAAAAATCTCCTTTGAGTACAGGTACCTTGATTCAGCGTTGCAAATCAATCCTCTAATTCTTTAGATACCCACATATCCAACTTACCGACACAGGAGGTTTCATATTATTTATTGTAAAGCACAAAACAGGCATTTTAAAAGTGATAAAGTATACATTGAAAAAGTACATTTATATCACAAAGCATTGACCACATATTTGCAAATACATTTGCTGGAATGTGTACATCTACACTAATACTAAAAACAAACCATTTTTCATTTCTACACAGAAATATTACCTCCTATCAGTAGTGATAGATATTTTGTACATTTTCAAAAAACACTATTTTTTTTAACCAAACAAAATTAAGATCTTCATCAAGGCGTCTGCATCCATACATTTAACAAAGGTTTTTTCCCCCACACAATGAAGCAAATACTGTATTGTCCACTTCTTATTATTGGCCCTGTGCAGAAGAGATACATAAGAGATACACAAAAAGTTAAAGAAAATCGTTTAAATCAAGCTAACTCAGGAGTGAAGCCTTTAAGAAAGAAAAATTGGTTAATGTAAATGGTGGTGGCTTCTTGCATGGTTTTCAAAACCCTGGGAGAAAAAAGTTTTTATGTTCGTTTTTTTCCCTTGCCTTTAAAAAAAAAAAATTATATAAAAAAATATCACCAAACATGGATAGATAGAGAACTCAAGTTATCACGTAAACAAAGTCATCTATGAATTATTTTCATAGTTATTTCGCTAGGGAAAAAGATGCATACTCCAAAGGTAACAAAGCAGGAGACATGCAAAAAAATTGTCTATAACCACTGAAACAGAAGCCAGCCAAAAATCACTTAAACTTTATACCTGTGGTGCTGGCGGGTGTTGTGGCATTCCCTGTGGACTTGTCTGGGCATAGTATGCTGCCTGCTGCCTGTAGTACTCGGCCCATGCTGCGCTGTAATCTGGCTGGCCGCCCGGCGGAGCCCCAGCCGGGGCAGGAACCGCTTGACCTACAAGTAATGAGAATCATATAGCACTGCTGCTGCCACAGGAATGAGAAAATTTCAAAACCCAACCGCAACTTGGCTTCCTGCAATATTCCTCCGTAGCTTCTGAATAATCTCACTGCTGCTTTTACCTAACCACTTATGCTATTATTTTAATGTAACGATACCCAAGTAAAGCAAATTTCAGGTACTATAAGGACAGTTTTTTCCACCTCTTGAATCATGTTCCAGAGCAAAGGACCTCAAAGCCTGCTGACAAAGTGACCTGAACCACAGGTAGCATTTACAATACAGTAACAGGTCAACAGGCAAGATTACTTTTTGTAACCCACCTAAGACTGACTTTTATCTCATTGTACAGAGTGTGTTAATTAATTCAAACACCAATTCACTCCACTTATTTTGGCATCCTTAATGCAACTGCTAGGCTACTGCAGATTACACTTTTTTTAAAAAACAAGCATTAATTTTTCTAAACATTTACTTCACCACAGAATATAGTCCTGAAACTTCTCCTTCCAACCTCTGCTTAAGTTCCATTCCTCTAGAAATAACAGTGCTCTAGAAACAATGTACACACCTATGGGTACACACAGACACATTCTCCCAGACTTATGGCTGAGAACAACCAGTCCTTCCAATAAAATCAGCTTGCAGCTTAAAAACCCTATGAAGGCAATAGACTAATAGAAAAGGACTCCAGCATATCCAAAAAAAAAGTTACAGCCAACTTTCTAGGACCTCATTCATGCTGTTCTTCACAGGAAGGTATGTCTCAGACACATTTCGCTTCTCTTATTTCAGAAATAAACACACTCCAGTTACTACCACAATCATCTTCCCAATTTTTTTTATCTGAAAGGTGCTTTTACAGTTACTACTGCTGTACGTACCTGCCTATACACACCCTATCCCTCTATCCAACCATCTGTCCTCACACTTGCATGCTTTCAGACAGGATTTTAATGTGGAGTGCTTAACGTTTCTTGAACTTCCAAACCAGAACTACTACTGCTGCGATACAGCATTTGTGATACATTCTTAAAGGGTTCTTTTTTCAAATGGAAGTTTTACAGTCAGAATTAGGATACTACTGAAAACCCACTACTGTCGCAAGTTTTTTCTAGAATACTAGGAAAAAAAAAAACCAAACCCCAAAACACCACATCTAATCCCACTACATCAAAAAAATCCCAGCATAATGCAAGCCTGCACCCTGTACAATTCCATGTGCACCTAATCTTCTGTCCCGCTATCAAAAAAACATAGGGGCAGGTTCCATGTGATGATGGTTTAGTTTTCAACCCTACCTGAAACCACACCACCTTTTACTTGGACACAAGACCATTGAGCAACCTTCTGGGGAACAGGATTATTAGACTCTAATGAACTGTTTTCTGGGGTATCAGACAGAAGGTTGGTTTTGTTTGCTAAAATATGACTTCATGTTTAAATAGAATGATTATCACTGGGAGATTTTTAAGAGCCCAGTTACACAAATCTTTATTTCAGGTCTTGTAGAGAAAAATAAAAATGCTCTGTCTCCAATTCAGTATCTCTTTGTCTTCAAAAGCTTATTACCTGGTAATACTTAAGGGAATTTTAAAATAAGTTTTCTGAATTTATGAGGTAGGGTACCAAAAAACTACACTACAACATCCATGTACAGTAACTTACCACTGTGCATGAGTGATTTTACCAGCTTTTCAGTCTTATTTTAATTGTATTTACTACTCAAAGCAGTAATCCCTGACCAAAACAAGAGCCTGAAAAAAGATACAGTCTTTGCACCTATATCTGTGAGCTGGAAAACAAGTTATTTCCAAATCATTGTTCTATACACTGAAAAACGTCGGAGTGTTCTCTGTGATTAGCCGAGTCATACTGCACCAGTAAGAAGCCACTTTGGAAAACAGCATTAGTTTTTAAGGGAATATTCAGAATTGCTTTAGAGTTTTCAGATCATTCATACTTCACACAAAGTATGAGATAATCCCAAACACCAACTGCAGCATCACATCTAACATGTTCATCACAGTACGGTCACCCCTACAAGCTTGCCACATGGATTATCAAAGTAGTTTTCTTCAGCAGCAAAAAAAACCCTGCTTGGACTCAGCAAGTCAAGTTTCAGTTCAGTTCCCCAGAACAGCTGTTTGTGTACTTATCTGTGCTGTGGAAAATCTGAAAGGAGAGTCAGAGTGACTTGTAATTCCTACCTTCCCCCTTTTGCACAAGTTAATGGGGACAGGAGCATTACTGTACTGTAGGAAGCACAGTCATAGCTGTATTTGAGAGCCTCGAGACCACATGAACCTGCCTTCCAGTTCATCAGATCTACTACTACCACTTAACATTGCTGCCAAGAATGTGGGGAAACCCACCTTTATTCAGCACTAAATCAACTCTAGGAGAATTCTCTGCCCTTCAATCTCACTTAGGCAGTTCTTCCTCTTTTCTAAGTGGATCTTAAGACAAATGGTATCTTCCATATCAGGATTTTCAACATGCTGAAGAAGCAAAAAGTTCTTATGATTTACAGAGTCAAGTTATATAGGTCCAGACATCTCCTTCAGCAAAGAACTCAATTTAAACTGGAAGAAATGAAGAGCAGAACCACCCTTCTGTTTTTCCTCTTATATGGTTGTTGTCTTGTCATTTTAAGAACAATTCTTTACATTTCCCAATGTCTATCTTTTTTGGGTTCACACTCCTCTCTGAACTTGCTCACAGAAACTTGTAACTGACTATTATTCAATTAGAGCAAAGCAAGATGAATGCAACCCAGACTTCGCTTTCCAGAGATAAAAAATTAGGAAAATGGCAGAGGCCCTACCAACAATTACATTATTCTTAAAAAGGCAGTGAACTCCCCCATCCCCAGCTTTGCATTGAAGAATGTGAGCTGAACTGATAGAGATCATAAATTAAAAGCAGCAGTTGAATAAAACCGAAGAGGAAAAATGGAAAGACCCATGTTATCTTAAAAATCACGTTTGGGAAACCTGTTGCCATTTTCTTAGTCTGATACCCAATTCCTGAAGTAAATCATTATATGTTTTCCATTTCATTTCATCACTTATGCTGTGCCAAAATAAAGAACAGTAGTTATGTCTTGGCAAATCATTCGAGATCAACCTGGTAGAAAGCTGGAAAGAAGAATTAAACATACTATTAATCCTCACTCCAAATGCTTCTTAGTATTCCATGAGAAAATGGGGTGCAGTTGGATGAAAGCAAACAATTCATCAATCCTTCCCTCCCACTCAAAGAAACAAAAAATCTAAACTAGATGCCGTTTTATGTCTGGTCAGACAGAGATACCAGAGAAAGCAATGACATTCAGTATACAAATCTACATCAAATACAGTATCCATGGGAGGACACTGGGGACATCACACTGACCTGCAAGACATTCTCATGATTTAAAAGATAACCACCTTTTGCCAACGCATCAAGACCACATATTCTGTCCTTATTCAGTAAATGATGAAATCCTCAACAAGCAAATAAATACCTTTCAGTTTTGTACATCAGTTCAAGCAAAATACTTTGAAAAAGCTAGCAACAACATGTAACCTGCAGCTCTAATGCAGAGGGAAAAAAAGGGGGGGGAAAAACAAAATAAAACAAACAAACAAAAATCTGTAAACTTAAGAGCATTAGGAAAACAACTACCAAACAAGACAAACTACAGCTTCATGAAATAGGTCAAAGTTGAACTCCAAAACTTATGAAATATACTTTAAAATACTCAGATTGAACTATCTCAAAGATGTTTCCCAATGATCAAATATAGACATTTCATTAAGTATGATGTATTTTCGCAAAGCTAATTACTAGCATGAGTACAAGTAAATGCGTTAAACACAACACAAATAAAGTCTGTTTTTCTGCAGGGTTCAGAGTATATGATTCAGAAGACACATGGATTGTGCATTTTTTGGGATTGAAAAAGCCCACCTCCTCAAACAAGGCATACAAGCGTCCTAAAACATTCCACCATACAACAACAGAAAAACACATGCATACGTACCCATCTTTTTATAGTACTCCTCCCAGGCCTTGGTATAGTCAACCTGCCCTGCTGGTGCTGGATTTGGCTGATCTCCTGAATTATATTAAAAATAGTTAAATTAAAACTACTGGGTTTTGTTTCATACATAGAACAATTTACAAATTATCAGCTGAATTTTTCAGTAACAACCCCAAATAACACCACTTGAATCTGACATAAACCTACACGGTACAAGCTACTACAAATATAAACAATTAGTAAAAGACCAAAAAAGAAACAAAAGGATTGTTCAAATGCTCAGCATGTTTTCAAGATTCAGGAAAAGCACATCCCTCACAGTGTAAAATACTACCAATTATTTAAGTGGTAAGCCTCACCCAGGCACAACAATTACACTAATACCACTAAATACTACAATTGTAATTGTCCTGCAGACACTGGAAGCAATGCAACTGTTTAAGCAAATGACAATCAACAGTTTGGCTCATTTCATTTTTACTTATGATTGACTGCACTATGTAGATGTAATTAAGTCATCCCAAGCTGCAGCAAAATTCTCTCTGGAGGAGTTTATTACAGGACAAACACATTACCCTTATTACTGCTGACATTAAGAAAAGCAACACTGAAGGCTGTAAAGCAGGAGTTTTCCAAGACAGATACATTACAATAAATTTACCATTTACATGAAGACAATAATAATAAAAAAATCTACCCCCCCAGCGTAAGAGAAGTATCCATTTTACTGAACAGCTACCTTGTCCGTTAGTTTGGGTTGTAGCTGGTCCACCAGGAGGGGCAGCAGGTGGTGGCTGTGCTTGCTGCTGATAGTAGTGAGCATAGTAAGCTGCCCATGCTGCTGAATTGGGATCCGTTCCAGGCTTACCTATGAGAACAAAACATAAGCATTTATAAAAGTAATACAAGTAGAATGCTGTCCTCAACTAATCCTGTCTTAAGCACTTATTTTCTTGCTAGGAAAAAATCCCTCTAAACCAAGTAGCCATGTACATAGCACAAGCTTTCAGGAGGTTTCAGACAAGTGTATTGTACAAAGTATACTTTCACAGGACTGATGAGAGACAATCAATCTAGAACCCTTACTACTACAGTGTCATTTATTAATTTTAAATGTGATAAACAGATTTTTCAAGCTTGTTTGAACAGTCATGTTACTAAATGGTAGCAACAATAATTCTAGCACCAAACCATTTCAGTGGTTTTACTTTTGTTATGACCTCACACTAATGACACTGGCAGAGGTGGAGGAGGCATGCCAAATGGATATTTCTGAAACAGAAGAATACAAATCTTACTTGGTATTTGCAATGCTTGTCAGCTGAACTTTAAGGTAACAATAAAATATAGAAACACACAGTATGGTAAGAACCTGGATCCCCCATACACGGCTATAACGCATCACTGTTTACTTACAGCTTTTTAGTACAACAAATAATAGCAACACCTGCATCTTCTGCAGCTCATGCTACTCTTATTTTTAACTACATCAAGGCTGCTTCCTAGAGTCTTATTTCTGGTTTTCACATATACAAGCCTTTAGGAATGGCTTATTCTTGCTGACTCAGACTGAATACATTACCAGATAGGCAATCCACAAAACCTGCAAATCTACTATCAGAGAACCATGTTCTATAAAACAACCAGCATTCTTTAACATCATCTGCATCCTTAAAGAATAGAAGTATCTGCAGGTAAGTGCAGCCAACTGAGGGAAGAAGTTCACATGACTTAAAGAATAGAAGTATCTGCAGGTCAACTGAGGGAAGAAGTTCACATGTAGACATTGACACAAGCGATACTTCAGAATAACTATGCATGGAATGAAAGCATATTACGACCCTAACACAAAATAGGTAAGGTAGTGACTAATGAAAAGAAATCCCCTGAAAAAGGCATTTAGGGAGAAGAAATCCACAACACAACAAATGTCTTGCAGTATTTCATTTGGCACTGAAGTCAGATGTTAAGCACTTAAAATGCACACAGTAGTATCAGCACAGAGAAAACAATGTTAAACACACCATTTCCTTTTTAAATTACACTGCTTCCATCAACAGTGGATTTAAACTAGTATGTACTATATTCTAAGGTTACCTGCAAATATCAATTAAGCCATTGCTCGGTTCCCCCCCTCCTTCCCCTTAGTAGCTACTTCTCTAGAATAGAAGAACACAGAGCAGGATTCATTACATTTCCAAAGAAATCTGACTGCAGTAACAAGCTCCTCTTTCACATGACAAGAGGCAAGCATGGTTCTGGACAAAGCACCACTGAAAAAAAATACTAAAATAACCCATTTATTACACCAAAACCAGCAACTATGTGGACAACTGTGCAAAACTATTATAAAAGCTAGTCAAAAGAAACACCAACTTCAACTGCACATTGCAAAAAACGTCATTAGATTTTTAAGGAGTATTTATCTTGTGTTTGTAACAGAGTGGTTATAAAATCATCGTCAAGATGACATCAAGATGAGTACTTGCCATTTTTCTTACACATCTTTTTGTAGATAAATTACTTTGTACAAAATGAAAAGGAGGTATGAAAAAGACTGCAACATTTTGGCAGTGATTTTGGATTAAATGACACTTCTGATATGCTGAGACCTCAAGTGAAGTCACTGTGAATCATTCTACTTTTAAACAATGACAACAGGCACGTTAAAATACTGAACTGAATGCATGCAGAACTTCCTTTATAAAAGTTAGAGAAATGAAACCAGAGTTCTTTGCCAAGAAAGGATATATGAAATACTGAATAAAACACTGTAGGTTGTAATATCCTCCAAAGCCCTCCTCTTTTTCACTTATGGAACTTGCGTCAGGACAAGCAGAAAATACGTATTCCATTTATCACAAAGTTCTGAAGAAGCTCTACCTCAAACAAATGAGGTACAAGTGACTCAAGCATCTAGCCTTACCATGCTTTCTGTGAATGCAGTTCCATTTCCCCATATGCTCTAGTCCAACCAAAGGATGAAATTTAAAGGAAAGCAGGATACTAAAACTTTGGAAAGTTGTAATTAAATAAAAACTCCCGGTCTTGACAAAGATAAACAGAAATATAAGAAACAGGTTCTACAAAGATGGGTTTCAGAAGAAAACACAAAACTATTGTAAGCCAGACCTCAAAATACACAATCCTAACTATTTTTACTCTATTAACAGCAGTTCAACATGAGTTTTATCCCTCAAAAAGGACTGAACAAAATACATTTCTATCACCCTGAGAAGCCATGATCATACAGGTCAACAAGACCTAAAATACATACTATAGTGTAAACGGTGCAAAGTCAGAATCAGTGAGATTGTTTAGGAGCACTGTTTAAAACAAAATACAAAGTCATAGACTA
>NW_010227527.1:0-9889 GCF_000690775.1 Eurypyga helias | reverse complement strand
GGGAAAGAAAACACATTCTTATTAAAAACTTGGTGTAAAAATATGCACTGTAAGAAAAGTGAACTGATTTGCACACATCAGTTAACCAAGAGTTCTGCAAAAATTATCAAACTGGGATGCACAGTCAATAACTTCTTATAAGGAACCATATTCCAACTGTAAAAACAATTTTAACATCTCACAAGCAACTCATGGGAAGAGTAAAACGTATGTGAACTGACAGTCAGCGAAGAAAAACCTGAAGAATAATAGCTTTTTTTAGATTTCCAGTGTAAAACATACGAATTGTGAAACACATGCTTCTAAGGACAAAATGGATGTACTCACAGTACATTATAGCACAACTGTGACATTTCTTACCTGGATCTGGTGGATTTGGTGGCTGCCAGTGGGGATAAGCATTCCCCCATCCTTGTGGAGCATACGGAGCTGGAGGACCACTATAAAAGACCAAGTCATACATACACAGTGAAAGCCAGACCCAGGGCCACCCTACAGAAAAGGAAGCTAGCTGAAGCAGTACTTACTGAGGTGCAGGGCCAGGAGGCCCTGGATTATAAGGAGCTGGGTTATATGGTCCCATGGGAGCACCAGGACCTGGTGGCCCAGGAGGTCCATGTGGGCCAGGAACAACACCATGGGGTCCATGGGGAACAGGTGGACCCAATGGATTTACTGGACCCTGTAACAAGATAGGTTTTTTTCATTATGCACAGAGTGGGCATCTTCAAGAAGACAGCATTAAAAAATACACTATATTACATCAAAGGCAGCAACTTTTTCTTCGAATTTCACTTTTTTGCTTCTTTCAGTGCATCAAATAATGTTTGTGTTAATTTAAATGCAGCTTACCATTTATTATTATAAATGTATTAGCTGATTAAGTAATTTGGAAGTGAAATGGATTAAGTCTCCACAACGGACATTCGCTTCCTATTCTGTTTAGTTACAACAGTAAACCAACACAGCTGTACACTCACTCCAATCTTTTCTTCTATAAGTTGTCGTGCATAATCTATTTGCTGGGGTGTTCCACGGATAGTAAACATCTTCATGTTTGGATCTGCATTAGGTGGAGGATTTCTTTGAAGTTCTATTCTAGCACCAGACTGCTGGCTTATGCTTTTAATAGTTTCACCACCTACAACGAAACATGGAGCTGTTATGACATGCACTAAAGTGAAAATACTAAGATTCAAATCAGAGAAAGCCAACTGCATGGAAGCTGAAGATAGAAGCGAAAAGACCCCTATACTTATGAACCACACAAGAACATTCTAACAACAGTTAAAAAACCAAGCCTCTGAATTTAGTATAGCTTAGATTGCTGGGGTTTTTTCCATTTATGTAAATATGTAGATTAGACATGAGTATCAGCCAATACCCATGGTAATCAGTAAGTACAACCTTATAGCCTAACCTCCCTACAAAGCAGTAGGCAAGTACACATGACAAAAAAAAAAAAAACAAACCAAAAGCTGACCAGAGAGTAAAGATCACATTTTTTTGCAGTGTACTGAAACCAGAAAGTTAATTTCCCTAAACTAGTTTCTCCTCTTACTGCACCTCAAGAAATTACATGCATGGTCAGCAGGCACAGAATTTTCAAAACAGAAGTCATTTGGCACTAATAAAATAACAAAAAACAAACAAACAAAAAAACCCCACAAACAAACAAAAAAAACCCACAAAAAATCAACCTTCCAGGCCAAGAACTCAACTATGTCAGCCTATTTGTTGTGCCTGGAACACACGTTACAAACAAAATATTAGGATAACTCAGGTATTTAATTTAGAAGCATTCAGCAAATTACTTTTAAAACAAAATTATTTGGGGAACAATTATTTTTAACTATCTAGAGATTTTTTTAAACTACATATAGATACACATATATATAAGGTATATTGCCTTTGCCAATGATTAATCCAGTTTTGCCAGTGGGAACAATAAAATTGAATTCCTGTAATCCACCAGGAGGTCCCATGTTCCAGTTGCCTTGGCCTCTACCCCTTCCTCGACCACCAGGTCCTGGTCCACCAGGGTTACCAGCCTAAAAAGAAAAAGCAGCAAATTAGCATGTTCTACAAAAACTACTGCAAACGAATGCCAACTGGTTACATCACATCTTTTGTTACGAAAAACCTTATTTACTACTCATTGTTTCAACAGTTAAACTACTATCTTTTCCAGAAGACCTAAATTACATTTTAAAATACGTTCTGTTCAACTGTGCATATGAAAGAAGGAAAGGACATAGAAGAAAGCAGAAAATTTCACACATACAATGATGTGATTTCTGTCTGCCTTCTGTATATGCACTGGTGGGGCTCATCTCAAAATATGCACTTAAACAGTCCTTTAAACAACAGATACAACTAAAAGTAACAGTATATTGGCTATTAAAACAAGACAACAGAAGAAGCAACTCTAAATCCAACCAGATCAAGAACTCCCATGACTTTGAAACAGTAACTGTAATCAGTTAATCAGAAAACAGTAACTGTAAAAGCAAACATTTGTATTCCAGGCTGAACTCTGAAGCAGATTCAAACAACACCTTTCAATTCTTTTCTGTAGTTACACACTAATTTTTAAAATTTTAAGTCTTTCCAAAAGATTGGCAGGAAGTTGTAAGCAGTAAACAACATATCACCCAACCTGAACACTTCGAAGGAGATCTGTAATAATTTCTGCAGCATGCTGACATCTGTCAGGAGGCCCTGTGATTTGGGCTATTCTATCTGGAGTTGTTCCATCATCTGGAATAAAAATGAACTATTCCAGTATATGTAATCCAGTAAATTCACACTCAATTCACAGAAACTTACAGACATATTACCAACCTGGCTTAAATTGGATCCTAACACCAGCATCATTCTGTATCTTTTTTATCATCTCTCCATTTCTTCCAATTACAATACCCACAGCAAATCGTGGTATTGGAACCTTAGAGAGAAAAAAAAAAGTCAAGATGTTGATGATGCAAATATTCCCACCAAACTGACACAATTCAAGGATCACATATTAGACTGGTAAACTAGAGCCTGAAGTGGCATAGGTCTGGCCTTCTCAAGTGTGAAGTTTTTGATACTGTCACAAGTCTACCAAATACTAGACAGAAGAAGGAAAAAAAAAAAATCCTATGCACTACAAGTTCTCATAGTGGCAGCAATTCCAGTGGATATTATGCTTCTCACAAGCAAAGAAAACAAGTTTTAATGGGCCTAAAATGCAGATTCTAGTAAATTAAACTTTGTCTCACCTCCGATGAGGTTATGTACTCATGATTTGCACAACAGGTGGACTTAAATATTCTTCTGTAAGGGCCAAACAGCAACTTCTATAATGACATTATATATATAGACATAAACTTTTCATTGTTTTTTTGATAAAAACTCCTGCTAGCTGAAACTGTTCTGGTAATGTAATGTAAAGTGAATGCTGCACACCACTCGAAATCGTAATTTCAGCAATGATCAACTAATACCTACATGCCATAACCACTTTTGGAACTTGTTAAGATGTGTAATACAACTGAAAGCTCTTAAACATTTTCACATGAACATCTCAAAATACAGTGAACAAGTTTTTCAACCATGCTTACGTCTATCCCTTCATTTCCTCCTATTCTTGACCCATATTCGTTGCGCACCTCTCTAAAGCCACCTTGATCACGAATTAATTCCAGCACCATTTCCTTGGCTTGCTAAAAGAAGAAAGAAAGTTCATTTAGGTACTGCAACACCAGAATGGATTTTAAAATGCTCTGAATTCTGAATGACTCCTTACTTGAACTTTATAAGGGTCTCCAGTTATCCTAAGGGGCTTGTCTGCACCAGTGTTCTGTGGACCGTCTTGAATCATGACCATTTTGACACCTGCCCGCTCCTATTTGACAAAAGGGAGGTCAATACCCACTCAAATCTAGATTTGCTATTAACAGGTGTTTAAAGATGATATATACATACCTGTAACTGTTTAATTGTCTCTCCACCTTTTCCAATAACTAATCCTGCTTTACTTGCTGGAATCATAATTTCTTGGACTGCATTTCCAGGTCCATCACCATGATGAAAGCCAGGTGCAGGCCTTCCCTTTTCAACTATTTGATCAAGTAATCTTTTTGCTGATCTGTGAAGGAATATACACATTATAAATATATTTACTCCTACAAGTACCACTTGCCCACACCTATTGTGCTTGGAATTTTATTTTGAAGTGTTTTTGCAGAAGAAATATAATTATTATCACTAAGAAATATGAGGCAAATGCAGCAAAACTATATCAGTAATTTAAAGTAATTGCAAGATAATGTGTTAGACCTAAAACCACCCTAATGTCAGAATACAAAAGGCAGTTCTTTACCAAACACACATAAGTAGAAGTTACCGCCTCAAACATGATCATCATCTCTGAATAGTTACACGATCAAACCTTACTTTGGAACAAAAGATGGAAACCCTGTCCTTTAATTTTTTTTTTTTTTTAAATCCATGTTAATGAGAAGATTGGAAATTTTTACAATCTACCTTCTTCAGTGCATTAAGAATCCCCAGACAAAAAGCTTCGAACTTTGCTTAATTTCAGGGAACCTTATTCAACAGTAATTTTTCTTTAGGAAAAGACATTTGTGCTTGTACCCATTACCAGAATATCAGACAAAGGCAACTATATATTCACCACACATGTAAGTCAGTTGCCATCAAAGTAAAATCATTACTACAGTACTAACATTAGTTAAAACCCCCTCCCTCTAACACGTGAGAATAAACTATAATTAGAAAGAAAATTCCCATCAAGGAATGACTTCATTAACAGCAGCTTGCTTGGCTGCATCCTAAGAGGAGAATGCCATGCTACTTTCCCAAGCAGAACATGTAGCTGCAGGCCTTACCTGCAAACATGAAGTGGGAGCAGCTGACATAAATCAGGTAATACCAAACATACTAGTACATTTAAGATCTTCCCTAGCAATGCCAGGATAAGCCAGTCTGTAAGCGGTTATATAACCTTTGTTACCAGTAAAAAAACCCAAAACAAACCAATCCCTATTTTCATTTTCATCGCCATCACCCTCTTCCCTGAGCACAGGAAGGCAAAAGTTAATGCTGACAGGTATTACACAGACTTCACTTGCATAACTTCTGGTAGACATCAATTTATACCAAAGATATTTAAGAACTCTGATGGGCTGGGCTTTGAGTAACTCCAGCTCTTACACATCACTTATTTTCCACATTTTCCCTGTAATCTTCAAATTTACGGTGAACAGTTTCTTTTTAGCACACTTTTTTTTTTTTTACTATGCATTCCACTATGCATTACATTTTATTCTCAAGCTGAAATCAGTGCACAGTTAGGTAAGTATTATCTACAAGATTTGGACTTGAAAAAGTTCCATATTTTTGTCTTATAATTCCAAATATGTTGAGGGATCTGACTGCAGGTTCATGGCCTTTATTCTTGTGTATACATTTAATTGTGACCAGACTGCCCCTTCCACAGAAGAAAAACATACTATCATAAATATACTATCTAAAAAAGTGATGTGTATTGCACATTTAAATATGAACACAAGGAATCTGTTTTACTTACTGTACAGACTCTGGTGTTCCAGTTAGCATACATGATCTTTCAGGCAGGCCTCCACTATCTACAGTAATAAAATGAAACCAATTCAGCAGTAGTGTTAAGGCAGAAGGAGACAGAAGTTAAACATAACATATAAACTGCTGCAGCTTCAATGAGTGTCTCAACTTTTTACGTTTCTTTAGACCGTGATAACAGTGATCAGCACAGTAAAATATACCTCAAATGAAGGTTCAGGCAGTTGTAGAAATGATCAGCCTTCTGAAGTCTCTACCAAAACCACCCACCAAATAAACAAAAACACACACCCCAAAAAAACTAGAAATAGTTACCAGGTGCAATCTGTATTTTACAGCCAGACTCTTGTTGAATACGTGAGATTTGCTCTCCACCCCTGCCAATTACTTGGGGAAAGAAAATACAGAAAGATTATTTCTATTAAGAGCATCTGCTAACATCCCTCACTGTACTACACCCCCATACTACTTACTGAATCCAACCATCCCATCTGGAACTTTGTACTCCTCTGTCATCACAGACCTACAGAAAACATTAAACCAAACAAAAGACAACTATTCAGAGACCAAACCAGCATTAAATTTTTATATATCCTCCCATTCATGTAAAGAAAGCTAGTGCCCCTACTCTCTCCTGGCTTACTTGCCTCCCATTAACTTTACAAGACATGATGCAAGCACAGTACAACATCGAAGTACATTGAAATACACACATTTCAGCATCTCATCTACCAAAACCAGCCAAAGCATAATAGTGGCATGTGGTTGCTTAGGGAAGAAATGAGTTGAGAAAACTAAATTGTAGCAAACGTAGCTGACTGAGCAGTATGCTCTGTTGAATCTGACCTTTATTTTTAAAAAAAAACCCATTAGCTTTCCTTTTTGTTTAGAAGACAGTGTCAACTCCTTCCCCTTCAGATCTGCTTCCAACTTGTGGTTATGCTACCTATGCTCAAGCAGTAAAAACCAGCAACGCATCTTCCTTTTACTAAGCTCAATGCACAGCCTAGGCTGCGAAGACAAAGGAATAGAGCAATATAGATGCACTTTTAAGTGTTTGGCTTGGGACTTGAAGCTAAATTTCAATGGATCACACAAAGAGTAAATGCTTTATGCACCAATACCACTTTTTCAGAAAAATTTCTTAAAACTGATCTCTTTCAGTAAAAAGGAAAACTACAGAAGTTGCAGTGGAACACATACCTCTGTTGTTGATGCATTGGTGGTAGCTGATTTCCAAAAGCTATAAACAAATATTGTTAAAAAGTTAAATTCAAACAAATAGTGTAATACACAACTAAACTTCTCCTTTGATAATAAAACTTAATTGTATCAACTTCTGTCCAAGCTGACTTTTTACAAAGAGTTATCAAGAGGTTTAAAAACAGCTGAAGATTCTCAGCTCTTGCTAACATTGTCAGTTTGACAGAGCAGACTCCACTGCTTCAAGAAGAGACACAAACACCCAGCCATTCTTTTTTGATCTGTCTAATTCAAGTATCACCTACCAGAACACTGTCTCAAATTCTTGTTCTATGTTAGACTTGCTTAGGTTTTTTTGTGTGGTTTTTTTTTTTTTAACAAAATAAAATTTACTTACAGTCATTCTGAGGAGCAACTTTCTTAGCATCTGGTTGATCTGCAAAATCAAGATTTTTAAAATTTTTTTTGCCAAGAAATTCAAGAAGTGTTTACACCTTTTAGTGCGAGTTGTAACTTTCCAGTGTATTTTAGTCCCCCTTTCCTTTTTTTTTTCCTTTTCTTTCTTTTTTTTTTCCTCCAATTTCAGGGAGTTGATCATCTGAATAAAAGAAAGAATCTCACGAACACTCAGCACTTGGTTAGTATAGCTGAAAAGATGTTAGGTTTTTCCACATTATCTATTCAGTAGTTTAACAAAAGGCAGTTTTCAGAACACACTGTAGATTGCTCATACCCAGTCACTGAAACTTAACTAAGACAAGGAACAAAGTTTAGCTCTGTTGGTTGCTCAAGCTAATGATGCTTCTATAGTAAAAAAGGAAAAAAAAACCCCTAAATCCATACAAAAATCAACAATGGTTTAAAGAAAAAAATAATTCTGACAGTGACCACAAATCTAGATCAAACATCTGAAAAATACAACAGTATCACATGGCAATGCAATCTCAATCTGAATGTCGATATGAAACTCCTATCCAAATATCAAGCATTTCATAGCATAAAACTTCAAAAAAAAAAGCAGATTCAAAGCAACTACATCACTACTATCCAAATCCTTTCTGTACAGTAAAGGAATAAAAGGCATAATTAACCTATATCTGAAAAGATAAAACTTCAGATGCTTCCTTCCCACCCCAAAATAAAGGTTACATGAACCACCATAATTTATGTGCAGCAAAAACTCAAGACACATATTCCAAGAAATATTTGTGTCAATCCAGAAAGATCCACTAGTTTATGTCATGTTTACATACTAAACACAGGTAATAAATAAAAATTCCTGCCTTTAAAAGGAGAGGGCATTCCCTCCCAGTGTGTTGTACTGCTCGGACTTGTCCAAGAGCCATCTACACATAAAATAAAAAGAATACATTACATATATCATCTGAAGCATCATTAGCTCATTTTTTGTATATTAAAAACCTCACTGTTAATAGGAAAAAAACCCCTTTATGACAGGACACAAGAACTCCTGATATAAAGCCTTTGTTACATTCTGTAGACTGAGTTTCAATCCTCTTAAAGGAAAAAAGGCATTGCTCTTTGTGAGACCTATGAGAACATTTCAACAAGCTCAGAGATTTCCTTCCACAATCTAGCCAGGATTTTGAGTGTATATGAAATATATCAAACCCTGTTAAGTTCAAACTGGCTGCTTTGTAAGAGACAGAAGACGACACGCACACATTTCAGGAGAAAACTTTACTGCAGTATAAGGCAAATCCAAAAGCTGCAACAAGTCAGAAGATTTAAGTATGATCTTATCAGGGTTCACACATACTACAGGTTTAACTATCAGACTATGCAAAAGTTTGTACAAAGTAAAAAATGTACTTCCCTGACTTTTTTTCCAAGTCCTATGCTTTTACAATGGAATGTATTAATACTTTTATTTGAAACTGGGCAGTAATAAAGTACAGGAAACAAGCAAATTTAAGGAGTGAGCACTTCCTGCTCTAACTGTAATTTACAAACTGTAATCAGTCCTACCCAACAACAAAAGATAAATTACATACCTGTGTAATCGTTTCTCAAACATGCATTTATCTGCCCCCCTCCCTGGCATACATTTTCCTCTTTTCAGCATTTAAACCACATTTAAAGTATTTTCAAACAAGCTTACGTTCACTTCAGGATAGAGCACAATGGTTTAAAACGAATTCCCACCATTAAAATGAAAATGAAATAGCATGTAATGATTTATAAAGGGAACAAAATGTTTTTTATGCCGTGCTATGAAAGAAACCAACCACCACAAACAAAAAAAAACCACCTGCAATCTTCCTGGCACCGTGGCCATACTCAACAAAAACAAATGCAGCAGTAACGAGTGCATACCTCCATCCTCAAGGGGTCTTTTTTGTCCTCCGTAACCGTAGTCGTTTGAATTCATTGCTGTGCCAGCATCTCCTCCAATTTTTGCTGCAATCTAAACAGAAGGCAGATGTTACGAGTAAAATAAAAAAATCACTTAGCCTGCCGTTGTTCCACGTCTTCTATACGATTTTAATCGATTCAGACAATGCATATTAAAATGACCCCAAATAAACAAATAGAAAACTGCTGGTAGAAACAGCTGCGGTCACAGAAATTTTATTTTAAAATATCTTTAAGGAGTATCTCTGTATTTTCTTAATTGGTTAAAAGAAAAACCCTAAACACACAAAACCAAACAAGAAACCCCCCCGTCCTTTAAACAGCAGAAACTTTTTTTTCTAATAAGGAGCTTTTAATTTTCTACACATTCTTCGCAACACATTGCGGCGCCTCAGAGGGCCTAACAGCTAAAACTATTTCAAACCTTAATCATCCCGACTACAACGGGTCTTCAAACACTGCCAAAACCGCGACGAGTTATTATCAGACAAGGAGAAAATTCTGCCCGAGAAATCACGAAAACATCGCCCGTGGTGCAAGAGGCACAAATAAACCCGCGAGATGAGGAACTTCCGAGACGACGGCGGCGGCCGCCTTCGCTCCGCAGGCCGCAGCGCTTCCCAACCGGTCTGAGCAGGTTAGCGGGCACCCAGGGCGCCTCGGGGAACACAATACGAGCGGCGCGGCGGAGCCGCCCTCCCTC
>NW_010227526.1:50525-58243 GCF_000690775.1 Eurypyga helias | reverse complement strand
CGGTGCCTCCTCCCGCGGACACCTCGCCGCCGGCGGAGCAGCAGGAGCGGAGCTCCCGCCCCCGGTGCTTGCGAAGTACCAAACCAACCTCGGGGAAGCGGCTTGAACAACGAGCCAAGGGGGTCACAACGGCCCCGAAGGTTGCGCGCTGCCGCGATCGCCCCGTGTCTTCACGCAGTGTTACTCACGGAGTTGTCTGTTGTAGCACTATGGCCAATACGAAGACAGATGATGAAATCGTGGTCTTTGAAAAAGAAATGAAAGAGTTCTGGACCAAATTAAAATGCATTTATGGCACCGAACAGATCAATCAGACTTTAGCGCTCAGAGATTCATGCAAGGACTCCATAAAAGCACTTTCAGGTAAAAAGGTTTTATGCTCCCATTACCTCTACTTTGTCCAGGTTATCATCAAACTTCTTCAGATAACTGAAATCACTTTCCATTACAGAGAAATGGTCCAAGAAGCTGAAAGAAGGGGACCTGATGATCAATAAAATTCAGGAGTATAGCAGCGGTACAGTATGGTGTTGTTTTTATTGTGTCTAACGTTTCTAAAAGTAACTGAATACCGCTGAATAGGATCTTAAACTTGTCATTTTAAGAGGTAAATAGCAACATCAGAATGAAGATAAAATTAAAACCAAACATGTTTGGTTAGAGGATGTAAATTGCAAGTCAAAGGCAACTGTTGGAAAACGTCATTGATGATGCAGAAAGATAAAGATCAGGTAAAAGATCAGGTATAATGGTTTTGGTCCTTAAATATTTAAACCAACAACGTACCAGAACCTGTTGACTGCAATAGGAAAGGTAAATTAAATTGCTTAGTCAAGTAAAGTATTGTGAGGTTTACTTATGCGTCTTCCTTATTAGTAATAAAATACAGTCAGCCCAACACTCCAGGATGAACTACTCTGAATTTTGTGGTTAAACTGCAGAATACCAGGTAAAAATAATTGCAACTTTAACGTCAGCCAGTGCTTTCGTTCCTCACCTTCTGTCAAATTGTTTGTTTGTGGACAGCATGCACCACCCTCATGCTTTGAAGATGTATAATGCTGCTGGTGCCAGAAGCAAACGATGAAGTATCAGAGGAGCTCCCTACTTGGTGGCTGCCGTTTTGAGTAACTTTCACGTTAAGCCCTGATTTCATGCTGTCCGTATAGTTAGCTCTGCTGACTTCTCTCTTCAGCTGAGATAGCAGGCATTTCACTAGGCCTTATTCAAATGAGTCATCTCAAACTATACTACATAGGTACTAAAGAGCGGGGCCCTAATTAATCAACTATACGTTCATATTTTCTTGCCTCCTTTCAGAGATTCTCCGGCAGAACCAACGCATCTCAGAAAATGAAGAGCATTTGACAGAAATAAAATCTGACCTCAAGCACGAAGAAGAGCAAGAGAAGGACCTGACTGACAGCATCCAAGAGCTTAAAGAAGAGTTGATGAAGAAAAAGGAGAGTAAGTAGGCAAAGGCCAGTAAGTAAATGTTGTTAGTTGGAGGAATTGTTTTCAACACTTGCTCCCGTTGGGCTTTTCTACTGCTCTGGATGTGCTCGTTTTACCTTTACTTGGATATTTATGGCGGCTTTTAAATTTCCAGTAATATCCTCTAAAAACAAGGCCACTAGGGAGAGGCTGGAACGACTATGCAAGTCCAAAACATTGTTTGAAGAGCGGCTTGGGCTGGAGATACGCAGAATTCACAGTAAGTTTTTGTAGCTTCCATAGTTTCCACTATGTATCCAAGTGATACAGCCTAGTTGATGTTGGATTGGGTAGTGAAGCACATACTAGCTGACACAACTGAAGAACTGTTTTAGCCCAGGTATTACCACTGTCTCTGAAATGGTAAAATATGGTACGTTAAGATGCATTTGTCTTCCACAGAGAACTGGGTTGCTTAATTTCTAAGCGTTCTAATAATATTAATTGAAACTGTAGCTCAGTATTGTGATTTTTAGTCATCATTGTGACTGTCTAGCAGAGGTTAATGGGGTTAATTCTGTGTTTGCTTTAGATGAACAATTGCAGTTTATATTCAGACACGTTGACCACAAAGATCCGGACAAGCCATTCATGTTTACACTTTCCATAAACGAACAGGGAGATTATGAAGGTATGGCAATTCTGAATACTTAAGCAAGAGGACAGAATCTGATGCCCCTACTTGAAAAAAGGGGGAAAGGAGTAAAGTGCTGTTTAGTTGTAACTTTTATCTTCCAATTTCTGAATGAAAAATCTTGCAATGGTAATCTATTTTTTTTTTTTAGTGACATTTCTCTTGTTAATTTGTATGAAAATACAACTGTTTATCTTCACTCCCCTCCATCTGTGGAGTTGCTGTTTACTTTGTATCAAGCAAAGCAGGAGATAGATGCTTTGGTTTGTAGTTCGTTGCTTCTTCCCTTTATGTCAGAGTGAGTATTTCTGCTGTTTGAGAAGCCTAGAGGGCAGAAAAAAATAGGCTTCCCGCTACTGGGGGGAGCCCTTACAGTTGTGTGACACAGGGGAAAGATTTAAACTTGAAATCCAGCATTCCAGATCTTAAAGCTGCTTTGCAGTAAAAATCTTCTTCAGTTACACAGAGCAGCAGCAACTGGAGTCCTGTGCTTAGTACCTTGTAGATGGACGCTACTGCTGCTCCGCCGTGCCTCGGGGTACCCGACTGAATAGATTTCTGTTCTTACTAACTCAGACCCAAACTGTGCTGAAGGTAAAAGTTTATCACATGCTGGGCTACATCGGTTTTCATTCTGCTGGCCTGCAGAGCAACAAAAATGTTCAGGCATGTGCTTTCAGTTTCTGAGCAGGCTATGGATTCCTGGCAAGTGCTGCTAACAGTTCAAGCAGGCGCACAGCACTTGAGTGGGAGGGCTGGACATAAACCAATGTGTATTCTTTGAGGCTCTGTCTTTGCTGACAGAAAATTATTTAATAGGTTACTCAAAAGTAATACTGGACACAGCTAAAACAGAGAGAGATAACAAACTACATTTGTATTTCATAAGCATGGAAAAACACTAACTGAATTTTTCTATAATAGTCTAATCTTTTTGAAATCTGTCATTTCAGTGACTTCATGTACTCCTCCTCTGGACTGCATCGCAGAGTTCCAGCTCAAAGTGAGAGAAACTAACAATTTTTCTGCATTTGTTGCCAACATCAGAAAAGCTTTCACTGCCTTATCTTACAAATAGTCTGCATAAAACTAGCATATACCTTTCTAGTTGTAGAGCACCTTTTTCCTTTCCTTCTTGCATTGTGAAAGTATGTATTCACCCACGTCTTACTCTAATTTCTGAATAAAGAGAAAAAATGAAAACAGTACTTTAGTCCACAGTCATCTAGAGGCAGTTTGGCTCATTCTTCGAACAGCAGCATAATGCTTACTTAACTGAATGTCTCCAGACACGTACATTTTGATCCGGTATCAAGTAGCTTAATGATGTAATGACCTCTATTTAGCTACCCCAGGAAGACATTAAAGTGCTTTCTGTAATTTATGTCTCTCTTCCAAAAGCACACAAGCGTCTTTCACGTTTGTTATGCGGTTGGAATAGGCCTGAAACCTACCACAATAATGCACTGGAGCTTGTAAATTAAATTCCTTCAGTCACCTGTGTCACAGGTCACTATCTTCTGTTTTTACCCTGTCTCGTCCTCTCCAGTGTTATCACTCATTTTTGTATGTGTTTTTCTTTTGGTCTATTAAACTGTATTTTACTGCCTATTTCCGATTCTTGCCTGGATGCCTATTTCTGTTGTTAGTAACGAGCCCGTGTGATGTGTATGCTATTCTTGAAGAAAGCTCTTGATAGGAACGAGTAGGAACTTTGTATTGGTTTGATGAGAAATCCCAGAGACCTGAAGCAGAAACCTGCTGTAGCCCAGAAGTTCCTGGCTCCCACAACACCCAGCTGGGCAGAAAAACTGGCCTGAAACTTGAACTGTGGTGGGAACCAGGAACATTGATAAAATTACCAGCCTTAGTGTTTTATTGGGTATGGCTTAAATAAAGGTGACCAGCCTGTTCTATTACATAAACTGTGTTGCAGTGAAGGACTATCTATCACTGTCATCAGAAATCTTAAGACATAGCGAAGCCTGACATATCATGTATTAAAAGTATGAAATACAACAGTTACAGATACATCACCTGTGCATCTTGTAGCTTATCAAGACGACAGCTACTGCCACAGTACAGAGGTTGGATTCTCTCTCTGTCTTATCTGTAAAGCTTTTCCTTTTCAAAAAATATTTAAATGGGCAGCTGCAACAAGAAAGAAAACTCTTCACTAGTTAATGTAACATGATTCAAATAAAATCTTACTAAAATCAGTCCTGGAAGTTCTAGTGAATTAAAAGACCACTTGAATTGAAAACTAATGATGATCCCTCTCAAAATACAAATATCTAAGTACATAAAAATTAAATATAGCGTAAAGAGTAAAAATATCCAACATTTGGAAAACACAGTGAAAAGTATTCTTAGCATTTCCTGAATAATTAAAATAACCCTTTAAAATATCTTTGAAGAGTGTTCCAAATTGTTATTCAATAAAAACAAAACTTAAAGAGTATTTTCTGTGTGGTGAAATTCTTCATTTCAAATGACTCCCTGTCTCAAAGCACCTGTAAACAGAGCCTCCGCCTTCCTTGCGAGATGCTGGTTCAGTGAACTTCTTTAAATCTACACAGCGTGTACCTACCTTAGTATTTAATATTTTATCAGGAGAGAATCTCCTGATCCTCACCACTTCGTTTCACATCTCAGATGCAAACTGCATTCCTTTTGGAAGGAAACTGGGAGATGCACACATAATTGTTCCTGCTCTTAGACGTTAAGTAGTCCGTAGGCCAGACCAGAGCTGGTCCACACAAGCATTTGCTGCAGGTGTTGGTCTCCTGTTTACTCACGTAACTATAGGAGTACTCACTGTGCCCAAAGCCTATCTTAGGGTGTGCAAAAAACCCGCAACAAACACCACCACACAGCCCGCTGCCCTTTGATCCTATGCCTTCATCAGCTGCTTAATATGTAAGAGCTGGCCATTCAGACAGGTTTAGATCTGGTGATGCTGACAAGATACTACAGCTGAGAACATTGCTCAGTTGGATGTGACCATATTTTAAACCACTTGGTTTGTCTGCACTTAACAGTACAACTTGTTGGATACAGCACATGCTATGCACCCAGTCTTCTGTGAGATAGCTAAAGTGCATCTTAACACAAACTAGTAACCCATGTTTGCACACGTTGACTCAAAAAAGAACGAACCTTCCATTTCTTCTTCCCTATAGGGCATAATTTCCTGTTTTCTAAATAATGCATGATTGTCCTTGGTATGCCCTATTGATTTTTTTCTTGTGCTACAGCCAGCTATACACAAAATGAGCAGTAAGAATAGTAAAGCTTCCAACTGATAACAATTTTAGAAGGCAGTGGCAGCAGAGATCACTACACGTTTCTATAACAATGTCTCAAATGAAATACATCCTCAATTTCTGCCCTGTCCATAAACCCCATGTGTTCTGAGAATTTTGAAACCAACAGTGGGACAGAGGCACAGCCTGCAAGACTGCCTTCAAGCATTGGGTCTAATTGTTCATTAGCAGATTTTGCCTCCTTTTCAACCATACTAATGGGATTCTTAAATAGCAGCAATTTCTTTCAATTAACTGCTTCTACCACCAAAAGAATGCTGTATGCGCTGTCATGTAGGTCAACAGACAAGCCAGTAGTTAAAAAAATTATTTCAGCCAGCTCTGCACTTCCTGCTTCCATCTTTTCTCCCAGGAGCTGCAACTGCTTTACTACCCCACTTTTGGCTTTCTCTTCCCCCCTTGCGCAGCAGCCCTCAGCTTCCATCCGGCTTTTCACTAATGGCATTGCCCTGCATCCAGAACAACTGTTCATTCTGAAGCATACTCCTGCCCTTCTCTGCCTGGCTGTGCCAAGCAACTCTTAGCTGCTCTGGAAAGTAAGAACTTCAGGATGCTCAGCCAAATATTTTACAGCTGTTGTATGGAAGCAAAAAGCTGTTGATTCATTAAGGGTGTACATATTGCTCAGATGCACTCTGTAGCGTCTCCGATTTGATCATCCTCACAGGAGAAAATAACGGAAACACACCCTGAGTAACAAAGACAATTCCTCAGACCCACTGCCATTTTCATGTTCATCCCAGGCATGCGTGGTTGGGTTACTGCTTCTAACAAAACTACTTTGCCAAGATTGCCATGCACAGAACATAAAATATAGGACAACCACTGCATTGGAATTTATACTCCTTGGAATTATCTGCTAGAAAAGATGATGCGCCTGGTTGTCTATGTTCTGTGCATATGCCTACAGCAAGAAGTACAGTTTGAAATGTTTACCGCATGTAATTTAACCTTTACAGCTCCTTCTGGAGTTTGAATAAAGAAGCTGCTTATCCATTTGCCAAAATAAATCAGAGGCAGATCATACCTCTAAAACAGAGCCAGGCATTCCAACAGCAGGTAAAAGCAAGGAAAGTGTATACAATGGATTTGTTTCCTTATTATACAATATGAAATAAAACTGGCTTGTGACATCCCCAAAACAGCCTTTATGCTTACTGAAGTCTTAAAATCTCAAAACCTTTGTGCCTTTATCAAATGCACTTATTGCTCACAGAATTTCACACACCTGGACCTGCGGCAGTTTGGAATTTGGCATTTGCTATGAAGCTGCACAAGATAGTGATATCCAGTAATAGTACAGACAACTAGGATATTACTATGTGCTGACCCTATAGATACAATTATTGGGACCCCAGTGTACTGGACAGCATGCAAATACAGACTGAAATATCCCAAAGGGGAAGCTCCTGAGCTAAAAAGGAATATGTAGCTTAGGGACTGTGACACACAACCAACCAGCCCCTCCAGTTGGTCCTAATGCTGTCTGTTAGCAGGATCAGGTTTATCTTAAGGCAAAAATATATTTTAGTGAAGGTCAGTAGAGAGTTTTCTTTTTCCATAAACCAGTTTGCCCAACCCTGAATGTTGCCTTCCCTTTCAAACTGCTGACCTGTACTTAGCTACCAGGGGTCAAGCCTGAATTGCATGGGCCATCAACTGATACTGACCACACAGAAAACTGCTGATGTACTGGTACTCAGCACCTCATTAGATTAATCCCATACTATAATGTAAAAATCTGGAAAAAAGGTATTGAATTTATTCGATACTGGAAATACACTGTGAATTTTAGGACTGTTGGGAAGACAAACTAATATTAAACATTAATAACATACATACCGTGTACATTTAACCATAATTCTTGTTTGTATGTTAGCTGGAGGTCAGATTCAAAAAGAAACTGAGTTACTCTAAGAGTCCTTCTAGCTAACAGAACAGTTTTATTACACACCTACTCAAGAGAGTGGAGGTGGCTAAACAGAGTTCGTTGACATTTTTCATAAACCCTCTTGGATGTTGTTAGATGTATTCTGAAAAGCAAACAAATGGCTACACTTGTGAAAATTAAGAAAGACATGGAAGTTATGCTGTGCTTGTCATATTCCAGTTCTGTTAAATTACTTACTGGCTTCTCTAATGCTTCAATAAACTTTGTGGATTTATTCAGTACCTTGAAATTGTCTAAATTAGTCTTGTCATTATAATATTCTCTAAGTATTACAATCACTGCGAACTCATTTATGAGTGACTTATAACTTTTT
>NW_010227526.1:0-50494 GCF_000690775.1 Eurypyga helias | reverse complement strand
TGAACCTGAAATAAACATATGCACACATAAATCACTTAGTCCCACAGGCAGTTTACAATACATTTTTAACTGCATGAATGAACTACACTGAATAATTATGGCAATATTCTTACCTTTTTGAAAGCAATGGTTGCAATCCAATTACATCTGGCTTTACTGCTGAATAGGATTGTATGCCTGAAAGGCTGGGGACAATGGCTCTGATTGCCAGACAGACAGACTCCATTCTTTTTGTCCTTCTTATTCCTAATGACGCTCACAATGATACACAAGGACCCTTCAGAATGTTGAGCTTACAGACAAGTTGTTCCAGCAGAGGTAATGAAGCCCGATTTCCTACAGATCTGTGGTTTATGTCCTTAAACGGTACCATTCTCTTCACTGCCATATCTCAGCTCTTTTTCAGTCTCCCCCATGGGTAACAGCCAGCACCACTCCCGAGTTATGCTAATCTAGCCTCTGCTGGGCTGCTGCTAAAGCCGCAGGACAAGGGTTGCTCTCTGCTTACTTTTCCTTCAGAGTGGAGCAGATTTGGGGTTCTCTTCTTTACCTGGTTGCTGATTTTTACTACACTCTAACAGTGACAGCTGCAACACAACCTCCTTTTCGAATCTGGGCTAACTGAGCAACGGGTTCAAAAGTTGTTAGGGAGACTGGCAGGGTATGCTAAAAATAGTGTTTAATCAAGCCACTGCATAGTAGTTTTTATATGACCTTATATATATTTTAAAGGGGTTATGGACTGAAATGATGACTTGACAGATACAATTAGCATTGATTTGATTTCCTTCCTGTTCAGTCACAGCATGTTGAAAATGCTAATTGCTATTGACTCACCTGTTTTGTGACTGATGGATTAACTCTACATGGAAACATGCTTTCACTGACTTGCCTCAGCAAATTCTTCTGCACTGGCTACTGGATCATGGGCTCATTTCTTCACTATCAAGTTCTAGAGCACCAGAGCTTCAGATGCAATAACTGGCTTGCTAGAGAAACAGGTCTGTTGAACGAACACCAATACATCATTATTGTTTCGATTTAGAAACATGCTATGCTTACTTTACAGTGATGGCAATTACCATGAAGGATTCCAGGCACTTGAAGAGCAGACAGCATACATTAACTTTTTGGCTAGGTGAGGAGTAGGTAAAAGTGATAGAGGGCTGCCCTTGTGGGTGGTGTACTAGCTGTTAAAAGTTAAAGCAAAATACATTCAAGTAAATGCTTACCTTGAAGGTTAAAAACAAAAACAGGCAAATAATTAATACTTAACTTTCCAAATGATGCTAACAAGAGATAAACTTCCTAACCGTATGTCTAACACATCCCCATTAATGGACAGAAAATGCAGCAAACTGGTAATTGTAGTTCTTTTAACATCAGTTATCAGTATCAGCATGGCTTTACTGGCCTGTATTTTCCTACACTTTGTGCAAAGGCAGACAAGTCATCTGATAAAATCTTGTTTCTAAAGGAAAGAGGGAAAACCTCTTCTGACATGCAATCCTCAACACTGTCATCTGCATCTCTGCAGCAATTAGCTGTCATTTTAGGCTCCAGCCTTCTGTAAGGTTAGTCCATAATTCTGACAATCTGCTTGGTACTGTGTTAGAGAGGGACCATCTTTACTAAGTGCTGTGCTATGTCATCGCAATGAATCAAAATACCAAATTTACAGTCAATGTTCATGCAATTGACATGAGAAATGGGTTCACTTTCCTCAGCTGGTCCTGCTGAAGTTACCCTCTATAATTTCTCAACTATATCGTTTGGTGCAGAACTAGCACAAAAAGTTTGCATCCAATCTTGGTTTTGATTGTGCATCAATCCTCTCCAGATGGCAGCTGATGTTAGTAATCAGTTTTTTCCTCTGCCAAATAATATAGTTAGAATTGCATAGAAGTTACCTGTTAAATCTTATAGATGAGTTTTTAGATAAGAATTTTCCCCTTCCAAACAGCTCAGTTTGTGCTGGATGCTTGGACTAGTTGCAAGAATAGCACAGACTCTCATAGCTTAACTAAGAGCAATCTCAATGGTTCACGTGCTCTTTGGCAAAAATTAATTTCCTTGAAAAAATGGATTCAATTAGCAGGAAATTGCTATGAAAGGGGAGCAGCTATTTAAAGAACACGTGATGAGGAAGCTGCTTCTAGTCTGGACAGCAGTCACGGCTACTTCTTACATCCATCAGGTCCAGAGTGTAGGTACCACAACTCAGATCATTACTTCCTCAATGTTGCTGAAGCACCAGATGTTTGGACCTACATTCTAAGCCATCTAGATCACTAATGTGTAAATCCTTCTCCAGAGCTGGCATAAGGATTAGGCTGTCCCATAAACTAACAGCTATAGGCACTGATCGCACTTGGAGATTGTTCAGTGAGAAACTGCATATAAAAATGAGGTATAGTAACATCCAAATCTTTTGGCTGAATTAAGTTTAAATACAAATTAGATGAGAGGCATCACGAATATAACTAAAATAGCAAGCCTTTCTAGTAGGAAGCAGCTATTTCAAAGATACCTTAAAAGAGCAACAGTAATGAAAGTTACTACTACTGGGAGTTAAAAGGGGAGGTTATCTTTAAAGCAAGCCCAGAAACAGGACAGAAAGTTGCCAGTTAGGTTAATGCAGGAGGGAGCCGATGCGATTTTAATTAAGGAAGGATCATAGTCCACCTCTGAATTTCAGGATTATTTTTTCATGTGGAGATATTGCAAAAAGTTGCCTAAATATGGCAAGAAATGCTAGTGTCATGCGGTTGTATGGGAGCCTCACTCAGTCCTATTCTGGAATGAGTAAAAACTAAGCTGCACAGTATTTTCTAAAGAGAGTTCGTTACACTTGGAAATGTTTAAAAAAATACCAGAGGTACAATCGTGTTTTTCAGATGGTTAAGAGAGGATATTAATTTGGGAATGTTGCCAACAAAGTAGCTTTAAAAAGTGCAATATCTTTTCATCTAATTAGTGAACTATAGCACTTGCATCACAAGCTGGTCATGCTGCTCTTACAGATTTGACTACAATACTCAACCAGCTTGTAATACTTGATTTTATATTGCACCTTCCAGTTACTAAGAGCTAATCATTTTGTCACATCTAAACAATTACATTTGAAACTCAAAACCTTACAAATATCTAAGTGTTGCATTCAAGCCTGCATTTAAGCAATCCCTTTACAAGAATGGCTAAAGACTTTGCAGACTCAGGGGTGCAAGAAGATAGACAGGCATAAAACACTTTTCTCAAGCATGTTTTATTCTAGAGTGATAAAGCCACCTTCTAAATTACAAGACAGAAGGCGTGTGAGCCTTACCCTTGCTCCCTGCTCCACTGCATGGTGATGAGGCCTCCTGTGGCCACTACTGCCCTTCTACTGGCAGAGCTCTGTAGAGTTAGGCCTAGCATGGCACATGCCTTAAGTATACCATAACTGCCTAGTTAATTCACAGCTACGGTTTAATTAATTTGCCTTGCACAAATAGGTTTTAGATTATTGGAACTAACTTTTCAAAGAACTGCAACTTCTGGGTTTTACAGTCCAGGGAAGAGGGCAATCACTGGTACAAAACTGGGATATGCAAGTTCGCCCAGTTTCTTCATCGTTACTCCCCCTACCAATATTCATTTGGTATCTCATACATTTTAATACTGTGCTCACATATTAAAATTCTCCAGCACGTGAACTCTATGAGAAACAGCCTGTGATAACTATATGACATCCTGGAGTCCTCTATACCTGAGCACATACTGGCATCCTGCTCTGTGATACCCACTTAAGAAGGTAACCCACTGACAAGGCTAGAGAGTGTAAAATCTGCCAAAGGGCAGGACCAGCGTTCTGCAGAACAGGGCACAAAGAGGACCCCAAACCCAGCATAAATTAGGGAAACAGCAACCCTCCACCCACACTAGCAGAGCCATGACTAATGGCATGGGGTGGGAATCCCTCCACACAAGCACCCAGACTCCGTCCATCACAGCATGATGAGCTACTGAATCATGCAGCAAGTTGCCCATCCAGCACAGTTACATATGTGGATTCCTTCCACTCACCTTCTGTACCGCAGGAGACTCTGGCACCAGCTTTTAGCTCTTCTAAAGCAGCTCCTGTCTTCTTCTGAGAACTACTGTGTTTCTTGTAGAGAGGGACCTTTACAGACTTAAAGGCAGTATATAAAAAAATTAATGCTTTTTCACATTACTCTGAGCCATTTTCTGTACACAGTGGCTCCCCTTTGTGCTGTGTAAGTTGAGGGGTGTACGTGGAATAGGAAGCAAAAGACATCAGACATAGCATTGAACAAATTCCCACATAATTAAATATCTTCTTAAATGCCATATTAAATGCATTACAAGCTTCTCTCTATGTATTATCACAGAGACATATTAACAACTACAGCAATTAGTTCTTCAAACACAATGCAAATCCCCAGGCACACTTCTCTTCCGGAAGCAAACTTCAACTGATGTGTGGAGATTCCTATATAACCAGTATTTGTGTTACGAGAACTGTTACTTCAGTTTTCTGCTGAAGTTGTAGAGTATCTTCATGCATCCCATTTATTAGTATTTCCTCATCAACTTTTACTGCTGCACTGGAGCCTTCCTGACAATGGCATTTTGTAGGTGTTACTTCAGTGAGTGTATGAAAGCAATTCCAGCTCAGTGCACTGCTACACATGGACAGCTCCTTAAATAAAAAAAAAAAAAAAGCTTTATCCCTCCTCCTTTTAATAGCAGTGAAAAAACACAGAACCCTATCAAAAATCAGCAAGCAGATTTGGTCGACTGTAATGGTAGAGCTCAAAGATGCAGCTTCCTTGGACAAAGTCAAGAGCTGCAGCTGTTTCTCAGGAGAACCACTGCACAACAGTGGCCTCTTCTCTCATTTCCACAAGTGGTCAGTAGGTGGCGTTTTGCCTACTGACAGTCTAGCCTGAAACATCTCAGTGAACATCTACTTCCAAGAAACTACTTGTGTAGATTGAAAAAAGGCAGTTTTTCCAAAGTGGGTCCAGCCGGACACTCAGAAATGACTGACATGCAAAATTTTACTTTTGAAATCCTAGCAAAATACCTTCTTTTAAATAAAAATATTTTCATTTGTATAGAGAGAACTTGTTCTTCTAACACCATTACAAAAAGTTTCATATAAAAAGAAACATTAAATACCACAGTGATGATTTGAGCAAAGACATACTTGGATCTGCTCTAAAAATGCTGGAGTCTCCAGTGTGGATAACAATCTTTGAGCTAAAACAAAGGAAAACATTGTTTGCATTTCACAGAAAAGAGAAGAAAACCGACACTACATTCCTAATATTTATGTTTATTATGAAAGTGTCTCCAAATTGAAATAGCCCACAATACTGATTGGTTCCAGAGATTTTATGAGGATAAATTATTTTCCATATTAAAAAAAAAAACAAAACCAAAACCCAAACAAACCCAAACCCAACCGAGTTAAACACAAAATGACCCCCAAAGTTCTACACAACAGCTTTACATGGAAGGATTCTAGCTAGTACATCACTGTGCCTGGGACAGTGGAGTTCCTACAAATCACTGCATTTCTGAAAGAGTTGCTCAAGCACAAGACTGTCATGAAAACACAGGTGAAATAGTGCCATCTGCCTCACCCTGACTTGCAACAGGCAGTCAACCTGCACAGTACGGTATGAGAACTCATGTATGAAAGTTAAACCCCAGGACTGCAAGAAGCTGAAGCTCAACAGAAGCCAGAAAATGTGTTTTGTTGCACAGATGCAATATGGTCATGTAAGAAAGTAATTTTGGTCTGTTATCTGACGTGATCATTGATACGGCTCTGAAACATAATTTCCTAGTATTTCCTACAGTTTTTTTAATTGAAAGCAATTTCAAATACTGAGAATTCTGTACAGACACACTCAAACACTGTGTTTTCATTGCAACTACAATCAGAATTCTTTGCAATTTAAAGGCTATGCACATACACCACTTTTCCAAACTTCCACTAGTGCTTTTAAAAAGAAAAGACAAAAAGAATAAGGTTGTCTTACTGAAGTTCCCATTAGGTCCCTGTTCCAAACCAAAACCAGTCAAAACAAGTAATACAAACTGGTTTTGCTTATGTTTTAAAGGCAACTGTAGTTTGCAGAACACTGAAGTTAGGCCTAATAGGGTCTACATTACAAGAAGGGTAAAAAGTACTCAATAGCTCCTCTCACACAAATGTCACAAGAAGTAGACAATAGAAGACATACAAAAATGAGTTGTAGCAAAGAGGTTAAAAAAATACCAAAGCATCAACTGTAGAAAACCAATGGCAGCCCATATTTCTCCGAGAATATGGAAGGCTGCAGTAATGAGGAGATGAATGAACAGGCACGAGGCTTCCTACTAGAATACTCTGCATAAAACACACATGGTGTCGAAATCAACCTGCGTTGATCGTCACTGACATTTCCTGCAGGGTAATGGCTTTCACCACCGTGTGCCACTCAGAACCAGAAAGTGATTTGCACTTGAAACAGATACAGATGTAAGACAAGAATCACTTCACTGTAAGCAAAGCTTTAGTGCATGTGCTTGGGTCTCAGAAAAAGGATTTGACACTGGCAATCGCACAACATGGTCAGAGGCTGATAGGAGCATATGAAGCTGTGACACCTGTTCAAATTCTGCTGGAATCATTAAATAAATAACACATAGAAAAAATTACAAAATGACAACAAGGAAACAGCATGGGACACTTTGGTATTTTAGAACTAGCACTATTTCACATTGACAAAGATCCAAAAGACTCCAACGTCCTCCCCTTGTTGTTTGATCAGATATTTCTACCATTTTCTGCAATGTTTGTTTTTTATGGGAAAAAAACCCTAAAAAACAAAGTCCCCACAACAAACCACCATGTATTTTTCTTTTGATAAAAAATATGCCAATATTGGAAAAAGTAAACAAAAGGAGACCTGAATCTTATTTTACTATATTCCAGGCTGGCTAAGGAGAGAAGACAAATTCTTACTATTTACTAATAAACTCTACATATCATATTTCCTCATTTTTATACTTCAACATCTCAGCCACTGCGTTGTGTACTGTACCATAAAAAGGGAGCATAGAAGTTGAAGACAAATAGGTTATAGACTACAAACCCTAATTTCTGAAATTACTAAAATGACAATTCTTCAAAAGGTATGAATATACCTTTTAAGATCTCACATTTACCATGAGTCATATGAACAATTTCAATCAAAATTTTGGAATAAGTGTGATTATCCTCTAAATACTTGATGGCCTCCAAAAGCACCTTGCAAAGCTCTTTGTCAGAGAAACAAATTCAAATGCAAAAGGAAATAGTTGCACAACACTCTCTGCAGAGTGGAAGATGAAGCCAAAGTTTTGGCATCCATTAGTTAAAGCAACGAACCAGAACACACTGCCACATACGATCACTAAAACACTTGGTCCTTCCTATGAAGGACAGAAAAAAAAAAAGTGTGAATTTTGAACTTCCATTAAAAAATTGTGGCATGAAAGTTTAGTGATTGTTCAGTAAAGTTTAGCAGAGTCCTCAATTTTTCCTTACTCTTATCCCATTTCCACATACTACTGTATGTAAACGATGTTGTGTACACTGACAGTTCAAAGCAACATTCTGTGCCCATGTAAGAAAACATTTTGCCAGAATGCCATTTGTGTAACCATCTTTCCAGAAGGGAAATGGTCCGGTGGAGGTAGTAATCAACACCATGAAAGAGGTCTAGTTAAACTGTTATTCTTAATTACCATCTTAGTGGGTCAGATTTCAGAAATTATAACGTTCAATTCATTCAGTATATCCCAGGATGGTTTTGTTTTAAAAACTCGGTATCATCTGGACAGTAATTATTAAACAATTCTGACTTCAAATCCCATGGATGGCATACGTTCTGCTGCAATCAGTATAACCTGCTCTGCAGATAAGTGTATGGAATGAGAAACACTGAAGACAGATGAGAAAAATTAGAGGCAGAGAAACCGTCTGGGGAGGAGGAGATTTAAATAAGACTCCCTTGGACCCTCAGATATATTCATAGACATATAAGCTATGCAGCTGCTGAATAGGCAGCTGAAAGGTTACCTGGCTTTTTAAAAAGATGCTCTGTCTACAGTAAAACTGGCAGTGCTCCTTCCAAGATTTAAAATTTTTCAGTTTCCTTACCTTTATTGTCTACTAGGTGGAGTTACTGTTTTTATTCATGCCATTCTGCCCTTACTTTTAGCACATTTTTTGCTAACACACAAGGGTCCCTAATAATAATAAAGGTTTCAGAAGTTTTCAAGAGTGAACAGCAAAATAGGACAAATCTCATTTTTTCAAAAGAAAGAAGTGGCAACACAACTTTCTTCAATGGAGTCTGTATAAAACAGAGCCTTTAAACCTGTTTTATGGCATCAAAAACCATCAATATTTTGCTACTTGCATAGGTGGAAGGAATCAAACATTTCCTGGCTTAGAGTTCCAGCTGAACACGGCACTCCAATCGCTTTGTGTATAAAAAGACACACTGTTAAATTTTTTTCCTGGTTTGTTCCTTCCTTTTTTTTTTCCTTCTTTTCCTTTTAATATATATGTAAGTCTTTGGTCTATAAGCACATTGGTTTTGTGTGCACATACACAATACTGTTGAACAGTAGGTTGCATAGAGTCTGTTACCCAAGAACCTCACCTACTTTTGGCACTGCTGTCACAAATCACAGGAGAGTGTCCTGCAAGAGTTGTATGATCCTTAGCATCCTACATCAAACTTTAATCTAGAGACTGGAAGAAATGTGTACATAGTGATTAAAAAGATGTTTAATTTGGGTGTTACTTTGTCTTCTCTGGGACACAATTCATAAATCTTAAATGAAAAAGGAGTGTAAAATTATTTTACAGACACCCTTCATTTTATTTCTAGATGTGATGAAATACCACTAAGCAATCAAAGTTTGCTGTGAATTATGTTAAGTGAATTTTGCTCAAGTTTTCATGCATTTAAAATAAACTACTTGTAGTAACGTATGATATTCTGCCTTCTCACTCTTCACCCTACCAAGAAAGTGGCAATAATTGTAAGAATGATACCTCAACTGAACTGTGTCCGAGGAAACAATGAACTTTCATCTGCTGTTTTTCCATTACACCTCTGCTCTCATCCATCTGAACCTGAAAGAACAGCTTCAGGAGTGAGGTCTGGAATTGCAGTGGTGCACTTGAACAAACATCTTTCAACACAGAATCTCTGCAAAAAGTTAAAATCTGTAGAGGTCAAAAATTGCAAGGCAAAAAAAAAAAGTGAGAATGAGTTTATCCTAATTGTTGACATCAATGCTTTTGGGTATTTGCACAACTAATCAAATCTACTTCTAATGCAATTAACCACCAAATTGAATTTTCAATTACGCTAAAATAATACCCCACAGTTACAATAATTTTTTCCTCAAATCGCTAATTGACCACATTACCTACTACTCAAAATATCAATCCAGTGTTTTAAAACTTTATGTTGGAGGAATGGCCACTGTGATTTGATAGGCAATTTCAAAACCAGCACTTTAAAACACAGAGATTGCAAAAATATCTGAAGCAGATGTAGAATCTCTAAAGCTATGTTCTATCTTACTGTAAGTAACAAATCAAGCAACTATTACTTATAGCAGACTCAGGAAAAGCAACAGGGATGGACAGAAGAGATCTGAGCATGATGCTCTCTACCACCGAGAATCCCAAGAGAGAAAAGTTTGAGAATGGATATTCCCTTTTGTCCAGAAGTTCCCAAAAGAATACAAAATAAATAATATTTCAAAGACAGTACAAGTGAAAATACTGCCCCCATTGTGTCAGTTACATACACATACAGCATGCCTACGTATACAGAACGGTGTGTTGTCTTCATTCACAAACAGGAAATATGGCAGTGCACTATCAAAATGCTTTGATACTCCTAATTTTTTCTGATGCTGAGTTATATGAAGAAACTGCATTCACAACTTACAATTTACTTCCAGTAGCAAACAGTTCATTCTGTTCATGTCTCACGATTGAACTCAAGGATTAATGCTCCTCTGAGCAAGTGCCACCAGTAAGATACCCGTTTGTCCCATTGGCACCACCGGTCCCATTAGTGGTGATAGTGCTGTGCAGGGTCTTTGAGCGAGGTACTGTTTCTTCCTCATCTGAGCTTGACTCAATGTCACTTCGGTCATCCTTTGCTACCTGTAGCATTTGAAAAAGAAGCAAGTAGTAGGTGATTGGAAGGAAACACCTGAGCTTTTTGGTTTAAGTCAAAATCAGAGAATTCAAACATTTTTCAATTTGAGCTTTGAAGGCAATCTCAGCTCTGGCACATTTCTCTGGATTTGTCTGCATGGACTCACTTCAAACACAGATACTTGTGCACACATGCCATGTGCAAAGGCAGGGTGAGAACGCTGCACTGGTGCACTGCAGATAGTATATACAAGTGAGGGCATGGTGCTCAAGCTAAGGGTTGTGTACGGACTAAAGTAACCAACAATCCAAGCTCCAAAGTTCAGCCTAGCTCCCGTCCCTCCATCTTCCTCCTACAACTTTATTTCCTGTGCTTCCTTTGGGGTGTTTCTCTTTGACCTGATAATAGAAAATATTAACCCCAACTTCCTCCCCTTCGCCTCCAAACTTACTCTCCAGAGGCCACATGGGTCCAGGGAACAGTGCTGAAAGGCTGACAGTAGAAGACAGGAGTACTGGCTGAAACATAACTCACCATACCAGGTAACTCCAGTCTCTGACCTCAGGCAAGTGATGAGAACGGGGCTTGGAAACACTGGACAGAGTCCACTTCAGTACCCTATCACAGTAACCACAAACGTACTTGAGCAGTTCCACAGTCTGCCCCATCATGTCACTGGAAAGCCGTTTCAGAAACAGGCTGACTTTCATTTAACTGCTAGGGATTTCCTGCTAATATCCAGCTGACTTCCTTCCTGACAGTTTCTACCCATTTACTGGGTGAATGCTGTTCCTTAGGTTAAGGGGTTTGCTCCCCTCCTTTTTAGAGGTCTTTGAAGGTCACAGATGACGTTTGCTAAGTTTGAGAGCTGAGTACTGAGTCCCTTCAGAATCCCTGAGTTGACTTTGCTTCACCCCATTCAGTCACCTGCACTCAAAACAAGTAAAAACATGAGGAAGCCAACAACAGGCAGGTTAAGAAGAGCAAACAAGGGGAACAGAAAAGAAAATCCTGCAAAGAAAAGGTCTTGTCTGCCCTGTTTTTAATAGGATGTTTTTCCCAGGGAGATAACAATGGCACTGCCAACACGTAGGATCACAGGATGACCCAGGTCAGAAGAAACCTCAAGGAGTCTGTGACCAATCTCCTGCTCAAAGTAGGGTCAGCTGTGGAGTCAGGCAAGGCTACCCAGAGCTCTACTCAGTCTGATCTTAAAAATCTCCGAAACTAGTAAGAGTACATCAGATGAAGTTAAAAAAAAAAAAATCATCAACAGAAAGAGGTCAAAAGAGGATTATATTCTGCAGCCACTTCTCTTAAACATGTGATCCACTTTATGTTTAAAATGCAGCAGCATACAAGGATCTTTGCACTTAAAACCTGATAAGAATGCAATGCATTTTGCAGTACTTGTTTCTCTTTGACCCACTGGAGTAATTTCTACAGAAACTTTATAAAACTCCTAAGCATAACAGAGAGTAAGAAATAGGTGATCATTACAAATTTAATGATAATAAATTGCTTTATCAGCTGAGCTGTTCCAGAGTTGAATACTAGTAAAATAATAATAAAACAATGCTTAAGGATGAAGATCTACTGTAAGATATCTGTAATGTGCTGTGAAAACACTGCTTATTTTACTGCAGAAATGAAAAGAATGGGGTTGCAAATGAGGAAGTTGTATCTGAAGGAAGAAGAATCCTCCATGTATAAATATTGTACACATGCATCTTTAATCTGGTCACTGTCTTACTGCGAGTGTCTAACTCTGCTCTCACACAGTCTATATTTTCTTCTGTACAATTAACTACAAGGCAGAGGACTTACACTCTCAAGTATGCTTCCTGAATGGTGACAGAGCGGCAGCTTATCCTGCTGATACAAGTGTGTAAAAAAGGTTGTAACATCATAGCTCCCAGATGCTACAGATTGATGTGGATTTGAATGGTATTAGGCAATTCATAGGCAAGGGCCTTTGAAGATTGCCTTCACTTAAATATATAAACACAAACAATGGATAAATACCAAGCAGAAGCAACAAATTAAAAAACCCAAAACACCACAATCACCAGTATTAGGAAGAATAAAGCTTTTGCATCGTAAATTTAAAGAAACTTACATGCAGGGGGTTCCACTTCCCAGCCTTCCAGCACAGCACAAGGGAAAGGGATAAACAAGCGGAGTAAGAGAGAATACGAAGCACTCTTTGAAGTCACTGGTGTAATTCAGACACGACACCTGAGGCTAATAATCGCTAAAAGCAGAGGAGATTGAAGGGTGGCTTCCAGGCGAAGTGCAGTTCATGAATGCACTGTCTTTCATACAGAACGACTGGCAGATTCTGGGCTCCGTTCAGTACAAGGCTGAGCTCTCCAGTACGTTTGTAGAAAGCAGTTTTCTGTGCAGAACAATCCTATTCATTTTTGGGGGTGGTCACGTTCCTGTAATATCTGTTCATGAACTCTACTCTTTAAGGGCAAAATACCTTGTACTTTACATGACCTGTAATTGTTACTTCCATCATCTGAATGTGAATGCTGTATCTGCACAGCAAGTGTAATGGGGCTGGCATTTCTGTGACTTTTATCTCTCTGTCAAATATAATAATGGCAGCAAGACACTAAATTTTATCCCAAATGGTCATGCTGTAGGAATCCTAGAAAGAAAGTCCACAGCCCTCATTAATACCAAAACTCAAAAGAGGCTGTGATTTCTAACTTTGCCACTAGCAAAGACAGCAGAATTTCAATTTGTATTATTACTACTATCACTACCGGGTGGGAAATGAACATTTTGCTAACAGCAACTATAAAGAAGAAAAAATGAACAGGCAGTCCCAAGAAAGCAGTTTATTTGTGGGGTTTTTTTAATACCATTTCCCTAATGGAATTTGGTTCAGTGCACCAGATTATAAAAAAGAAGTGTGGAAGCACATATAAATAAAATTACTATAAAGAGTATATTAACTTATCTGACATTTGTTAGGAGTGAAAAAAAGTTTCCACGAAAGGAAAGAAGAGTTTACGTAAGACACATATCGTCAGCAATGTGTTATGAATTAGAAAGAAAAAGTAACTGAAAAGTCAGAGACCCTGAGCTGATATTGAACAAGTTAAAATACTAAACATGGAACAGAACTGTGCTGTCTTACCTTGCCCTTTGAAACAGCTTTGTAGGCTGCCTTCATGATTAGGTAAGACCAAAAACAGTGCAGAATTTGAAGAACCACAAGCAGCATGTTTAAGACCCATAAGGCAGGAAAATTGCCTAGAGCTTCATACAGTTCAAAGAGTGTTGTGTTTAATATCCTAGAAGAGAAAGGGACAAAAAAATAATTAGACCTTCCTTAAGCCAACATTCTAAAGGAAGCTCTTTTTAAATCAAGATGACAAGTACTTGATTAGATGGGATTCAAATCTAAGATGGTTCTTGGAGCAATAGTGACTCAGGCTACATCACACAGGTGTCTCCAGAGAGAAGCAACCCAAAAATGTTACCCTCAGTGCTTAACTTTATTTTGCAAACATCACATATAGAAAACAAAGATCCTCAGAGTACATTTCTTTTCCTTTACAAAGCTGTCAGGTGTTGGTTGTCTCATATAACTCCTTCCCTGATTAACAACCAAGATGACTTTATTTCAATTTTTAAATCAAGCTTTTCCATCTCAACTGCCTCCAGTAGGGGTTTGGTGCCCCCATATTAGCACAGGGTAAGAGCATGTATGAGGACTGTTATACCGCAGGGCAACGCACACACAGTACAGGCTGTGGCAGTGAGCTGCAACCTCTCCCATGTTTCATGAGACAAAACTATACCATCTGAAGCCCTCTCCGCCCCAATCTCAAAGCTGATGGGTTTGTTTCAGTGTACACTGCTAGGGATGCCTTCGCCCTCTTGGTATCAGCAATGCGAGTGATGTGCTACGTGGAACTGAAAACAGTCTGAGAACATTCAATTAAAGCGAAACTTCAGTGACACGTAAAACAATGGCACATGTGTGGCAGGAGTCAGCTTCTTAGCGGGTTTTCCAAGAACAGGCAGGGGTTTTGGATGAGTATCCCAGCATAAACTCTTACTTAGTGGAAACCTCAGCACCAACAGGAATCCAAAGTCAGAATACACAACCAGTCAAGGGGCTTAACCCTGGGTCTTCAACACCCTGGGTGCCTGCACTACACACCAAGGTACTGGGCAGCTCTGGTGGCCCCTGTTTTCACAAAATCCCATTTGCACACCACTCGTGCAAGAGCGAGGTTTAGCAGCTACATAAAGGGCAGGTGAACAACAGGGATACTTGGGGACAGCAAGGAGTGGGTGTCAAGGAAATCTGGGTAGTTCTAGGCGTTTGAACCAATTTTGAGAATCAACATTTCAGATGCATGTAGTAATAGTGGTGTTACTATACAACTTCTGAAGCTCTGTGAATACAGCACTAATTATTCTGCCCAAGTACTCTGCCACAGCAGATGATTTCAATCTAGAATTCAGCAAACAGCCTAGGAGCAGAGAGTGCACAACAGACAGTATAAACAATGGAATTTCTGGAAACAAATAATGTTCCATGAGTGCCTGTTACTTATGGGGAGAAAAAGAAGACAAGAGGAGGATTTGTCAACCTTCATTTATTTTCCCTGGTGGTTTAAAAATGCACCAAAAGTCCACTGGATTTTTTTTTTTTTTTGACTGAACTATGAGCCGCTGCCCACTAGATGGCACGTTTAACCAAGCCAACGGCTGCGCAGCTCTAGGGCTGCCGCAGCTTTGTCTGAAAGCAGGAGATGGAACTGAGGTTCCCCAAGGGCTTACGAACAGCACAGCTCTTGTTTCAAAAGTTAGAGATACTGGGCTCAGCTTTTTAATAAGCAGTCACATTTGACACAACCCTTTCCAGCAACATAAAAATCAGCTCAAGTAGTATTAATAAGGAATATGTACAGACAGCAAATTCGGAATACAACATTTAGTGGTAATGATTTATATGTATAAATGGCATTGGCCAAAAAAATGATCAGTGATTTCTAATACACTGGCCTTAACACTCCAAGACATTTCATACTAAAATTTCTACCTTTTAATTTTTGCTTTCTTACACTAAACTGCTTCATAATTTATTGAAAAGTGGATGTTTTATAAACATATACAGCTGGTCTTGTATATACACTTATATATACACTTGTATATACACTTATATATTACACTGTCTTCTGTTTATGGACTGAACATCAGAAAAATGAACTGCTTTCCATTTGCAAAAAACCCATCACATTGTTGCTTCTATCAGTTAAAATTCTTCAGTCTCAGCTTTGTGTCATTTGTTCTGCCAGTGGTAGCTGTACATGTTCTGGGTTTGACTGTGACAGAGTTAATGTTTTTCACAGTAGCAGTATGGGGCTATGCTACAGGTTCGTGCTGAAAACAGTGCTGATAACACAGGGATGTTTTCGTTACTGCTGAGCAGGGCTTACACAGAGTCAAGGCCTTTTCTGCTCCTCACCCCACCCCACCAGCGAGGAGGCTGGGGGTGCACACGAAGTTGCAAGGGCACACAGGCAGAACAGCTGATCCCAACTGGCCAAAGGGATATTCCATACCATATGACATCATGCTCAGCATGTAAGGCTGGCGGAAAAAGAAGGAGGAAGGGGGGGGGAATGTTCCAAGTTATGGTGTTCGTCTTCCCAAGTAACTGTTATGTGTGATAGAGCTCTGCTTTCCTGGGGATGGCTGAACACCTGCCTGCCGATAGAAAAGTGATGAATGAATTCCTTGTTTTGCTTTGCTTGCCTGTACAGCTTTTGCTTTACCTGTTAAACTGTCTTTATCTCAACCCACAAGCTCTCACTTCTAACTCTTACGATTCTCTCCCCCATCCCACTTAAGGGTAGAGGAGGAGTGAGCAAGCAGCTGTGTGGTGCTTAGAATACAGCAGGTTTAAAGCACCATAACATGGCATAGCAACGCCCCACCTCACAATTCAAGGGCATGCTCTCATGCATATCAAAACACAGCTGTACTCAGCACTGCTTTACTTCACCCAGTACTTATTTCAGTTCTAATCACTATATCAAATTCAAACTTGAAATTAACAACTCCTGTATTTAAAGCTCCTGTTGTTTACATCCAAGTACCTTTTTTTTTTTTTTTGGTCTAAAATTTTATGTGTTCTAGAAATGTAAAGGCAGTTTCTACAGCTTTCTGTTCATATTTTCATTCACTGGCCCAAACTCACCTCTGGGGACTTCCATAGGAGTAAAGTCAAAAAAACATCATTAGAGATGCGGGTAGTCGTTCTTGCAGGAGTCCAAAATATTAGGAAGACAGCAAGGCCAAAAAGAGTGTTTCTAGTTCCAAAAGGAGTTTCGCTGTACAAATGAGTCATTTACTATGTATTGGATATGGGAAATAAGCCTTCATTGAAAAAGCAGACTTATTTCTAACCTGCTTGTGTCTGGCTAAGGACAGGACTCTAACTCTCCATTATAGCTGCATAAAGGAATCTCACTGATTGCTCAGGAATGCTAAGGCGGGTCAGTGACCTGATGAGCAGGCTGGGTGCGCAGATGGAGCTAAGGCTACATCAGCATGTAGGGCTGAGCAGAAGCTAAATGAAAAATACAGAAAACTATAGAAAAAATGGAGGAAAGCAAATAAAACTTTTTCTCTCTGAGTAAATCAATTATTTCATGTCAAAAGTCTGAAAAGGAGGGAAAAATCTTAAGGTTAGTGGGCAGAATACGAAGAGAAATTCTACTTGTTAGTGGGCAGAATATGAAGAGAAATTCTACTTGTAGAGACTGAGAAAGGGAGGGAGGGAAGAAGGGTTAGACAACTTTCCACCAATTCCACTGCTTCAATGGAAACATTTTAACCAACTACACAAATAACACAGGAAAAGTATCATGAGAATGGATTAAATGAAAGAGAAAGTACCTATGAGACGTATATGCAAATAAATCCTAGGTTCAAATACTCAAAGAGGCATTCAGGCACTTAAATCTGCAAACATTCTTGCTGGAATTTTTCAAAGCTCTCCAGTGGTTAAATCCCAGCTTTTCATAATGAATGGTGGAAACTTTGATTCTTGGCTATCTGACTTGAAACAGCTGGACTTGATCTCACAGGGAGAAATTAATTTCAGCTGCAAGTGCTCTACCTCTCTGAATACTCTGGTCAGCATTTCTCCAGTCTCTGCAATTTGAGACAAATGTTAGTTTCTGCTTTTGAAAATAGGTTTTGGACTGTAGCAATTTTTCTGAGGCCCTTGAAGATTTTGATAGCTGGACAAAACAACGGAATCTCATGGAAGGTATTCTTCTGTCATTAAATGCACCTCAAGCAGAGTTGTGCACCTGGCCATGTGAAGCGCTCAGTTTAGCATCTTGAATTAAGCAGTGTGGCCGATGAAGGCAAATGAAAACAGATTCACCATTAAGATCCAATCTACTCTTACAGAAATCTGTGGTAGACTTTCAGGAACACTGCCACTGTATCTAGGCCACTGGAAAAGGTAATTCTGTACTTACTGTACTACTGCTCTAATTGAACACTCAGAATGAAATTAACATATTTTCATATTGCGTCACAACAACAATAACACAGGTCTTTCCTCTACCATCTAACCCCTTACCTAGACAGTGAAGCAGTACTTGGGAGGCTATCGGCAACAGGCCCATACACTGACTCAGGTAAGATTACATTCCCTCCCCTCAACTTAGCGGGCACAAGTCCAGGCTCTTGAACAGCAGTTACTAAGTCTTGTCAAGCTGATCTCATCTTGCACCAGGGATGGAAGGAGAAAAGGGAGATGGAAGAGAGAGAGAAAGAGAGAGAGACAGGGATGGGTGGAAGAGTAAAATGCTTATTTACATTTGTTTGAAAATTAGCAAGAATGTGCTGTGCTTGCTTCTGAAAGGATTCCAGGAGGAATGAAAGGTGAGAAAGAAGGGCATGTGGAAGGAGTAGGCAGTCTTCCAGTCAGGCAGGAAATTCATGATAAGCTGCAGAATGAAGCATAGCAGGGTGATGGGCACTACCATCACATCCAACGGGAGCAGAAACTGTGCAGCTGAAATGAGCGCTACTGCAAGTTGCCTTAATTTCTGCAGCACTGCCCAGTAACCAACGTACTACACGTGCACCATGCTGAACAAAAGGCATGTTGTTACCACACTGCCACAGCCAAAAGTCTCAAAGTATAACCAAGGACAGCAAAACATGATACCAGCTTGTCTAAATACTTCAGAATTATCTCCTTTACCATTGCACCATAACCATCTGCACTGGGACATCTTTCAATACTGCATCCATTACAGAGCAAATACATAATTACATCTAGGTGGAAGTTCAGATCCTGTTTAGGACAAGTACTGTGACTATACTCTTGCCAGCAATGCTTCAAAGTTTCTGCTTTTTTAAAACTGTCATTTAAAAAATAAACAATTGCACTTACCTCTGTCTCAAAACATAACAGTTTATCCATTATAGGTGGTAAAAAGTGAACAAGACCACAGAATGAAGAGTCAGGAACTCTAAATTCCAGATTTAGCTGTTCTGTTAACCTCTTATGTGATTCAAAGAATTTTCAAATTTCTCTACATAGTTTATTTTTTGCTAAAGTTGGGCACAAGGTACTGGTACATCTTGTCCACCACATCAAGATGCTGGGAGAATTCATTCACCAGCTTGTTTATAAAACTACGTGGACTAACTGCTTAAAAGGTCCCATAAAACTGACAGGTAAAAAATAAATCACTTAGATTCACACATAATTGAAGAGTGGAGTGTCAGTGAGGTGTGAAAGCACATGTATGTGCACATGTTGATCAGCCACAGGATGATAAATCAAATACATTTCATCAGTAGTCAAAATTTATCTCTGATTTAGACCTTGACTGAAATCTAATAGGACCTCAAATCCCAGGCTGTCCAAGTTACTAACCATGACAACGCCAAGCTAACTTTACACAACAGGTGACCTGACACATTGATGTTTCTGCATGAGAGACTTCAGATGACTTACCCGATTTTTCACCTGAGAAGGGCATGAAATGATACACAAAACAGTCATTAAATTCAAGAAACTTTGGTCTATAGCACTTGCATGTCCTGGAGCCCTCACACTGCAGCACAGGCTAAATATTTAATTATAGCAAATCCAGCACCTGAAGAGCTGTACTGCCAACTTCTTCCTCTTCTGAGTTTCAGCTTGGTCAGCTGCTGTTGAGACTGTGTCTATACAATTTTTCTGCTCTGAAGAGGTGCTTCTTGGTTCTTGCTGAGTGGAAGAATAAGCTCATTTCCTGTTCCAGATCCTGTTATATCTTAGGTTTTCAGTCCCCTGAAGTAGGATTTATACTCCTAATCGGTGGATGGCAAATATGAGGGAAGCAACAGAGACCCATTGAGAAGAATCAGAAGAACCAGTCACACACAGGGCAATGAAACTGGGAAGGTGGGGGAGGGGGAAGAGAAAGATGATCTTTCAATAGCATCTCAGGTGGATTCCTCAGATTTTTTGGTTGGTGATGCTCATGACCCTCTTTTAGACAGCAAGTCGATGAAAGATTTTTGCAAAATGCAGTGACAGAAGGGATCTAAGCTCTTGAAGCAGTGTTCACAGCAACACTAAATCGACACACTTAAAATTTTATCAGTGAGCTCAACGTCATGTAGAGTTCTGCTCACCCATACCAGACCCACATCAGAGGATTTCCTGACGTGGTGCTAATACAAGCTCAGTTTTAGAGATGGGTGGCTCCTGTTCTAATACAAATCAGGAACAATACCTCTTTGCAGAAATCACAGCCCTGCCACTGAGACTGTGTTATTCTAAGCCCTGCATAGATCAGTAGGATTTCCAATTACTTAACTAAAATGATGCAACAGGCAGGAAATTATTCATGTTTGATCTACTGTAAAGAGACTATTCTGATCAAGCTGTCACTATCCTGGGTTCAGCTGTGCTTTTCACTCAATTCCCTCTCATCAACAGTTACTGCCCATTAACTGATTTTGCAGCCACTGGTATGAATAATAGTATTTCCACTCTTATAGACAGAAAAAACCCAAGAATACAAGGTCAGAGACACCTTCACAATCCAAGCTCAAATCTCAGGAGAGTCTTTCAGCAGCCATTAGGATATGGAGAGAATTCAAATTTCCTAGCAGAATGTAATTATACTCAGGAAAATGTTGTATCAGTAATGTGTTCTGGCAAAATGCTTGTGTAAAGGCCTGTGATCATAACACACAGGCACAGAGAAACTACATTATGCTAAGAATGACACTTCCAAATCTAAAAATCTCAAAGCACACATAAAACTTTTATATGAACAACAAAGAATACAAATCAAGATCCATTTGCCTGGAGTTCATATTATTCTCCAAACAGGAAGGCGTTTGTTCTACACTATAGGAGGCCAGTTTCCAATCTTTACAAAACAGGGTATCAGAGACCAAAAAAGCCTTTCCCATGCCTCTTTCTCTTGACCAAAAATAAGTGCAGTACCTCTGCTCAAGTATTTCTTCCTCTTGGATCACATGCTGACACACTGCCTTGTGTTTAGCTACATGCCACAGTAGACATTTCAGGAGAAAAAGACTGCCCAAACTTTCTGTAAATGCAGGAACTAAACAGAACTAGTTCAAAGTCCACAAAACATCACAGAACAGCTGCAGCCAGTTTTGTGCCAGGTACCCAATGTCTTTCAGGTGTCTTACATACCAGCAATAGTAGAACTACACTTTAGATTCATTGATTGTTTAGTCCTGAGAACATGTCCTTTAAGTAATAGAATAATTTTAAAATCCATAAAAATCAAGCAGCTTAAGGAAGTGTGGTGGCACAGTGTCTGCCAGGGACTCATCTTTCAAAGAAACGACTAGAGTATTACGGTCCAGTTGTGGAAGAAATGCCAAAGATGTGGATGGGGAGGGAAAAAACCCAGTCAAAACGTACCTTCGCCCCCAACAAGCATCATGAAAATTTCCTTCACACCAAAGTGTGGGAAATCAGGCTTAAACAGTTTTCAGTTCACTCCAATTTTCTTAATAATGATCTCACTCTCATAGTTATTATGGGTCAAACTCTGCCATTGTGCAACACTGATGAAACCAATAGAATGTGCTCACTTACGTGGGTGTTGGGTTTCTCCCAAAGTGTTTAGCCACAATGACCTCCTCCTAACTAAGCACTAATAAGCCCCATACTGCATCACTGCTGTTGATTATGGTGTTCAAAAGCCATTTCCTATTTCAGGGTGGGAAGTTAACTACCATACTCCCATGCTTTTGTACAGCTATGGTTTTTATGTCCCACAGACATGAGCAGCTTGCAGTGAACCAGCAGCATTGTTCTTTTCTATCGACTCTGTAGCACAACAAAATACGCTCCAGTGACAGCAAACCCTGGTGCTACAGATACAGCCTCTTAAGAGGAAAGGGGTTGAGAAGAGGCAGAATGTTTGCACCTGCTCGAACTACCTACAGCCACCTAGACTGTCAGCACTCGTATAGGCTGTCTGTGGGACTACTCTACCAGCACAGCTTCCCCTCCACAGAATGGGCAATGCTTAAAGTCGCATTTTTTCTCCCCTCCTTCCTGCAAGTCATGAAGCTTCAGAGAAGACAAGAACTTCAGCTGACCACAAAGCTGCTAACATGGGAAGCTGACCACCGTGGCAGAAACAACCCTCAGTTCAGCCTCCTCAGGTCATCCATACTCTCCAGTCACCATGCCTTGCTGAGCTGATTTAAAAGTGGCTAACGTGTCTGGTCACAAGAAGAACCAATGCTGTTTCCTTCCCCTGAGACATTTACACTCATCAGAATAATTCTGAGTAACAGAAGTGCCACAGTAATGGCTTCTGTCCTGTCTTCAATCAGAGACCAAGTTTTAGAAGAGACATATTTCAGAATAAAGGGAGGAAAGTGAGAACACTGACTGAACAGCCTTGACCACAGAAAGCATTATTACAGCCACAGGGTACAGTCTGTAGAAACTAAAAATGAGGATAAGAATCAGCTTTGGAAGTCTCATGAAATCCTTTTTCATATATTTTTTTCCCTGTTGCGATCATATGAAAATCTTAAAAATGGAAATACTAAGCAAATGCCACTTCGTTATTTACACTGCAAACCCACAATGGTGAATGACAACTGTAACCTTTCCATTTCTTACAGCTTCCCTGTAAATAGCTGGATCAGTATTAACCTGGCACACTCCACAGACTTCAGCTTTGCTTCATGCAGCACTCAGAAGCCCGAGTTCACAAACACTGTAAACAATTTGAGGAAATAAAATAACCAGGCATTAGGAAGGATAACATCAGACAACATTTTGTCAAAAGCAGATGGGATGACAACATCATATATGCTCTGCTGAAGAGCTAAGACAAGAGCTGTGACTAAATTTATGGACACTTCATTAATTAAACCTTCTTTTTAATCCATAAATTGAAGTCTATGAGTTCTTCAAATATACTGTACTTAGCTTGCCAAAAACTTTATTGAATGCTCTTGATAAACTGATGGGTTATAAGTTGCCTGCTGAAACTGCAAACAGCCTGAAATACAAGCACATTAGATAATTTTTGTAGTTCTATAGCATCCACTCACTGACAGCATGAATAATATCTGGAATCAAGTACCTTGGATCAAAATCACAATTTATTCCTTCAATATCTGCTACCCACAAACAACTTACATTGTGCTCTGGTTTAGACAATACTCTGAGCAAAATGAGCTCGAAACAGTGTCAGAAGATATTTATTTTCTTAATAAAAAAGTGAATTAATTTACTGTTGAACTGTAGAGATCTTTGCCCAGCTCTGTATGTAATATTAGCCAGGCTAGAAAGTTTTTCACTGACTTCAGGATCCAGTGAGAGTAACTAAAACCATCACAAAACACTGTGTACATTCAGAGTCTAGACAAGGTCTGGGCAGTTGGGATTTATCTGGCTACCTAAATTCTTGCCATGTCAAGTAACTGACAGGATTCTTGCTTTAACTAGTACCTGCATATCACTTTGACACAGTAGAATGCTTTTTAAGGGGAGGTTTGAGTTTTCTGTTTTACCAATATGTGCAGACAAAGCAGGGCGACTGCTGGGGTCCACATGCTGCCTTCCCACAATACATGTGATACAAGGGCCAAACAGGAGAAAATATGCTAGGAAAGAAAACCAGTATCAAAGATGACAACTCAACTTCCCTGCATGTTAAGGGCTGCACAAAAACCAGTCAGTATCAGCTAGAAAAGAACAAAGCTAGGAAAAAGAGAGGTTCAGCAAATCTTTGCAGCGGCTGCTACTCATGGGGGCTCTGCACTGCTTCATGCGTAACTCAAGATATAATTTTGCTCATAGAGAAGCTGATTCCAGGATAAAAGAAAGGAGAGAGAACGGTGCAAACTGGCAATACTGGATCACTATTTGGAGACCCAGGGTGTCCATTAACAGCATGACTAATTCCCACGCTGTTGTTCAACCAGTGATGAAACTTGGGAAGAGCTATTCAACCAGTCATGCAGAGATGAGAGAAAGACTGGCAATAAGTAACTAGGGTTCATTACAGCACACCATGGTGAAAAGAAGTTAATTTTAACTCAGCAAGGATCATGCCATGCTTGTCTAGTTCATGCAGATACTCATTGCTGTGAAAGGGCATTAGAAATCAGCCGTGAGCCAGACTGTGTGTACTCGCATAAGTTTTAAAAATTAAAGAATAACAAGGAACAAAGTAGTTTTTCTGAGGTCTGGCAGATCCAGGGTTATATGGGATTTGTTGGCATAAAAATCCCATTTAGCAACTGAATGTTGCAGCTGATGAGGAGACAGGCACCTGAAACAGCTTCAAGTTGTGAGAGTTATTTTTGCCATCACTTTTTGGCAGAACCTTTCCAACAGACTCACAAACAGAAGATGCAGTTAAGACATACCTACCGACATAAAACAAGACCATACCAACTAACCAAAGTGGTTGACTGTCTGTCTGCACAGTTTTTAATGTGGTGCAGTAGTCTGGGCAGTGTTTGAAGAGATGAAGGACAGGAAGGCATACAAACCACCTGGATTATACCAAATTTGCCTTGTCATGTGCTGTCCCTTTGGAGGGACAGCACATGCAGATTATGACCTGTGTTCTTTATAATCAGCTTAAATCAGGATTTCATTTACATTTGTACAGTTAAGCCACTGTTTTACATTTGTCAGTGCATATGTGCAGTATGTGCATACTGAGACCTCACAAGTTGCAGGAATGCCAATGCCATTTCCCTGCTTCCTTGCCTTTTGACAACTGTACCTGTCAGCAACACAACCCTGAAATTCACTGTATTCTCCTTCTCATGCAATATAACTGATTATAAAAATAATCAAAAGTAGTGAAAAACAACCACATACTAATACTAACCAGAGCAACTTGAAGGAACCCAAATTCACCCAGCTTTGTGCCTTCACCTGCTAAATACCAGCCTCACTTTCCCAAGAGCCTTTTCCTTCTTCTTTCAAATCCAAAATTACACCTTTATCTGCAGTTACCTTAAACTAACTTTTAAAATGATGAACAGGTATAGTAACCTTGTAACTCCTTCATGGCAACAATCTTTCTTCCACTGAAGCTCCTGGAATTACCCTGGTTCATGGTCACTCTGTGAAACAAGTTTCAGACACCCAACTCTTCACAGCATTAGGAGATTTATTCCAACAGCCCTGTTAAAAAAAAGGCTGCATTCTAGAAGAATAAGCAAAGTAAGTGAGTAGTCTTGGGTCTCCTGTACAGCCCAGACTTGAGGAGTTTCAGGGTCTCGCAATGTGAGTTCTGCAGCTAGCAACGAGCAAAGAAAGACTGCAAAATGCAATGTGTCACCTTCTTCACTCACATCTCCTGGAATGGAATATGCCAGTTTGTCCTCTGCACACCTCAAAAAATGGTTAATAAGTATCATGACCACATGGAATTTCCCTTCCTGGTTACTGAAAGAAAAACAAAACAACAGCAAAAAGGAAACCATTCCTTTATCAACAGAGAGAAGACTATGGCAATGTAACTAACACAAAAATAAGCATTTGAGGCCTGGGGAAGAGAAATTGCAAGGCTTATTGGAATAAAGAAAGGCTTGAGGTAACTGCTTTGCCCAGCCTGATTAGACTAGACGAGAACTCACATAATTTATATCAATTCTTTGGTTTGAGACTGCTTTCATTCTCCCTACAATCCTGTATCACCTGAGAAGGAATCATGCTCCCCCTGACTCATGGAGAGTTGTGTTTTATGTTGTAATTTGCTAGAACAGTGATTATGCGCAAGTGGGAGAATTTCACAAGCAAAATGTCTTGTCAGTGAAAATAGCAGCTTTACTCCTACATTCACTTAGCAGCAGGAGGCAGAAAGTGTCCTGGGGTTTTTGAATTATTGCTGAAATGAACTCCAGATGCCTGCAGAAAGACTGCTAAATATATACCTAATTGCCAGTTTCTTTTGTCTTAGCCCCACTGCTAAACAACCTTCAAACAGCAGCATCTGATACATTCTGAATTCTTTATTAGCACCTTTATGCAAAATTACGTGACACTTGTGCAAAGCCAGAGCACAACAGCATGCCAGTGCGACGTCTGTGGAAGCCTGTCTTGGGTATTCGCCTTCCTTGGGGGTGGGGGGTGGTGTAGTTTTCTTATAAATTAGTCTTCCTTTTATATTACATGCACACCAATTTTATATCTCTCCGTTTTTATGCTAGAAAATTTTGCATATTTATGTAACATTAATCAGGCACCAAATTTTGCTATTTTGAATATTCAGCAAAGGAGAGGAAAACTATGCTTCCTGGCCTGCTGCCACTCCAGTGACTCATCTTTGCTGACATGCAAGCTAATGAGGGTGAAGATTTAGAACTGCTGTTTCATAGAGAGAAAGGATTTGGGAGACAAGCTTATACATCCCATGCTTCATCCCTGCTAACCGTGACTCCCACACGCGATGCCCACAGTACAGTTGACAATTATGAAACTGCCTCCAGACTCAATGCTTATAGGTGTATGTAAAGGTAACCATTAGGAGCTCACGCATCACAGCTCTGGTCTGGAAATAAGATGGTCTTGAAAATCAAAGATCATATACACCATACTGAACCATTTGAATATTCAAATAAACAAACACGTTCTTTTGTTGATTAAGGGGGAGGAGAAGTAGAGGGATTGGCAGTGTAACTGCTCCATCTGTAACACAGGAGCACACAGCACACTCCTGGCTGCTGCATTCCTGTAATACACAATCTCTCTGCCTTCACTGCCTTCAAGAGTCTATGCTGGTCTTTTCCATCCCAGCAGCAAACCTCACCAATGGCTGTAACCTGCTGACCTCATTAGTCCAATATTCAATGCCAAGGGAGCAGACATCAACAACAGAAGGAACTGTGCAGCTCTCTTCCCTTTTCCTTCTCCCCAGATCTACTCACTTTGATTTTAAGTTGCTTCCAGCACACTGGGCCAGGGCTACCCTGTAGAGCAGGATTTGGACAAGGTTCTATCTGAAGTGGCATGGAAGTTCTGCTGTCACCTAACGTGTGGGAACAATGGGAACATCCAGAATGCCAGCACAAATTGCCACAGCTGTAAAGCAGGGCTTAAATTTTGACATGTTATAGATAACTTATTACTGTGCTGGTAATCTCTTCAGGGACTCCAGCAGTCAGACAGCATGAAGTGTGTATTAGGGACACTTACATGGACTTCAGCTCTATGATGCCTGATTCCCCCTTGCCATGTCAATCTTTAATTCATAATTTGGCTAGTTCTAGAGAGGGGTTCCTACATAACGTCACACTTGGCTGCAACACTTCACAGAAATCACTCAAGACAGCATGAACCTCCAGTTTCTGAGCTTCAGTTCCAGTTATAAACACAGTGTTATTTTAAACACTTCAGGATGAAAGGGTTGACTTTCCAAAACTTGACTACCATAGTAAGGACGTAAAGCATAAGAAAATCATGACTTTGCTGATTTTCAGATGTCTCAAGAGAAAAAGCATAGTGGGCAGCTGCTTCTACTTAAATGTGTGAAGACTAATGACCTCCTTCAAAATCATGCACTTTGGACAAGATTAATCTGCTCTTGCAAGGCAAGCACAGCAGCGATCTGGTAAAGTTTGTGTTTGAATAACAAAAAATTTCAAGTCAGCAGTTCCTTCTTTGCTATTTCAAATAGTACAAAGTGAGGTTTAAATGCTGAAGTCACTGATAAACATGTAAAGCAGCTCACAGAATCACAGAATGGCTGAGGCTGGAAGGAATCTCTGGACATCATCCTGCCCAACTGCCCTGCTCAACCTGGGTCACCTTTAACAGGCTGTCTAGAACCATGCCCAGATGGCTTTTGAGTATCTCCAAGGATGGAGACTCCACGACCTCTCTGCACAACCTGTGCCCCTCCTTGTCACCCTCACAGTGAAAAAGTGTTTCCTCATGTTCAGAGGGAACCTCTCTTCAGTTTCTCTTCCTGCTCATTGCCTTGGGTCCTGGCTCCGGGCATCACCGAAAAGAGTGTGGCTCGGTCTTTTTCACATTCTCCCTTCATATATTCATATATTTATATATACTGATAATATCCATCCTGAGCTTTCTCTTCTCCTTGCTAGCCAGTCCTGCCGGTCTCAGCCTTTCCTCCAGTCTCTTAATCAATCTTGGTGATCCTTTGCTGGACTGTCTCCAGTTGCTTTGCATCTCTCTGGTACCCCTCCCACCCAGAACTGGACACGGTACCCCAGGTGTAGCCTCGCCAGTGCTGAGTAGAGGGGAAGGATCATCTTCCCAAACCTGCTGGCAATGGCCCTCTTCATGCAGCCCAGGATGCCATCAGCCTTCTTTGCAGCAAGGCACATTGCTGGATCGTGTTCAACTTGGTGTCCACAGGACCCCCAGGTTCTATTATTCAAAGCTGCTTTCCAGCCAGTCAGCCCCCAGCATGTACTGGTGCAGGATGTTGCACTTCCCTCTGCTGAACTTCATGAGGTTCCTGTTGGCCCATTTCTCCAGCCTGTTGAGGTTCCATCTCTCTGGATGGCAGCACAACCCTCTGGTGCATCAGCTGTTCCTCTCAGGTTGGAACATGAGCGAACTTGCAGAGGAACTCTGCCCCATCATCCAGATCGTTAATGAAGATGCTGAACGGGGTTGAACACAGCACTGACCCTTCGGGTACACCACTAGTTACTGGCCCCCAGCTAGACTTCATATCACAGACCACCACCCTCTGGGTCTGGCTGCTCAGCCAGTTTTCAATCCACCTCACTGTGTGCTCATCTAGACCATATTTTATCAGCTTCTCTCTCAGGTTCTTCTGGGAGGCAGTGCTGAAAGTCTTACTGAAGTCAAAGTACCTATATCCACTGCTCTTTCCTCATCTACCAAGCCAGTCATTTCATCACAGGAAGTTATCAGGCTGGTCAAGTATGACTTTCCCTTTGTGAACCTACCCAGTCATTGTCTGACTGAGCCTTCCCTGAAGCAGTCATGTACTGCAGTCTCCAGTGGCAGAACTGCACTGATGGAATTGGGTCCTCCCTCCATTTCGCAGTATAAATCAAAATGCAACAGGCAGATGAAATCCTACAAGCAGGAGTGACACCTATTTTCCTATCTGAAATCATGCAAATAGAAAAACTAGATTACTTCATTTACAGAAAATCAGTGAATGGCCAAGTTAGCTTCAAGGAAAGACCGAGGAAAGAAAAGCAAAGCTGTTTAGGAAACAAATAATTGCTCCTTGGAAAAAAAACCAAGCATTTTTAAACACACAGTTTGTGTGTCTCTCCATTTTCTCCTTTTGTCACGGCCTTTCACCAACTCACAGAGCAGTAGGGACCAGACATTATCACATTATTTTTGGATTCATTAAATGCCAAATGAGACTTCACCATTGTGCTGCTAAGCAGAGCTGATGACACAGCTCCCTAAAGGCACTCTGGTCTTACCCTGTTTGCATTAACAAAACCCCAAGGAGATATAATTATAGAGGATTTGAAAGGAAACTGTGGCAGAGAGGTTGATATAGGCATCTGTAAATCCCCTGCATGCTTAAATAAGGAGTTTGGTGGTAATATCTCTAAATAAAACTCTGCGAAGGGTAACATTCCTGGCATTCTTGGTGCTTCCCAAAACCAAAACTGTCAGTTATCTTTTGATGCAATGACAGACTTCTCTTGCTCTCATAAGGATTCAGAGATTTGGGTTAGTTCTGTTCATACAAAAGAAAGGAAGGATCCAGGACACAGAAGACTGAGGCCAACGCTTTCTCCCAGCCCTCCGTATATAGGGCCCAGACAGCCCTCCGTATATAGGGCCCAGATTGGAGAGAAACTTGAATGGATTTCTAGACTGAAGTACATCAGTGTATTTCCTAACTAGCCAGCTGTCTTCTGGATGTTGACGACCCTAGCTAAAGAACAGAACATCTATGTCCTGTTTGTGTGCATGCACATACGTGTACCTAGAGGACAGCTGCCTTTGTCTGGGAAGAGGTGAGATTACAGCAATACCCATATAACTACTTTATAGATGGATGCGTTACATAGCTTCCCCAGGCCTCCCAGTTCAAAGAAGGGGTGGAAAAGGAGTAGCCTGAAGTACTGCAATCTGCACGGCACTAACATCTTAATATTGATTTCAGCAGGCGAGACTTTCCTTATCTCACCGTGTTTTTCTGGTTTCCTTATAAACATGACCAGGTTCATAAAGTGTGCACTGAAAGCTAATGAGAAGATCCTAGCTTCAAGCTTAGCCCCTGGACAGTGTCTTCTTCAGTGACTAATATTTTATTTCTCCTCTAACTTCTTGCCAACACAGACAACCAACTTCTAACCTGAAACTAAGTGGTCTCCAATCTACTTTTACATTAAAACCAGCAGAATGCCCATATGTTTCTTGTCTAGCACACAATAAACACAATGGCACTCTAGCAAATAGGCTATTTCAGCACCTGGTTATGTCTGAAACTCTCCTTGCTGCTTTGGGAAACAGAATAATGTCAATGAATCATGTTCAATTACAACACAGTTACTTCCAAGCTTGTTTGATGCTTAGCATTTGTGGAAAATGATAAGCTTACTCACCATAAGGGATATATGCCAAGCCTACTGACAATGAAGACAATGGCAAATGTAAGGAACAGAAGGTCACTCAGTTTTTGACACTTGCAATAGTTTGCCATTTTGGCAGCCTGTAAAAGAAAGAAATGCCTGTTTATTTCTGTGAGGACAAATGAGTTCTCTTGTACTGTGATTAAGCTATAAGAAGAAATCAAATTTTTATGACATTGCTAACATTTTCATTGGGCCACCTCACAGTGACCCTGTACCTCTTCTCCACCATGCAGCTGGAAAACGTCTTCTCAGAAAAAAACCCAGACTGCACAAAACCACACAATTTACAGGGGTGGTCCATAGACTAAGGAAATGATATTTGTGTATTGTATCAAAGGATGGGATTTTTTGGAAGTTTGATAATTTTTTTCCTCTGCACTGACTTCCCCCTCAGTAATGTCAGTGGTGTGTAGCAGTCCATCTTCTCTCATATGACACTGGGGCCATGACCCACTGCACTAGTAGAACAAAGTCTGTTGAGCGAGTCGTAATGACCCTCTTAGTAAATGCTTCTCAGGGGTTGTGATTCTCTTTCTTACACTTCAGACTGCCTTTAGTATTTCCAGTCAGAACAGACTGAATGAAAATGACCAGAAAGACCAGTGAAGTATGCATCCCATTGGGAAGTGCATTTGCTGAGTGTTTGTAAATCACATGAGAATACCAGCAATTTCTCTGCGTCTTAGCCAGTGAACGAACAGAGGAATTGAGCAAAAAACATGTATCTCGCTGTGTGCAAGGTAAGGTTTCAGCTAGCCTATTACAGCTGCTCTCCAGTGGTTTTATATTTCCACAGGCACCAGTCTGAACTGGAATGAACACTGTGAAGCACACCTGTCTGGTGGTGAGAAAAGAGGCATGAAGAAAGTTTGGGTGAACCCACAGCTAGCAGGATGGATCTACACACACTGCTAAAATTAAAAAAAAAAAAAAAAAATCTTGTAAAGAGGTAATTATTTCTAACCGGAGAAATCCAGATTCTCTGTTGCTTTCTACTTCAGGCAGTCATGTGCCTTCTAGATTAAAAAAAGATTAAAAAAATAAAACCAGATTTACAGTGCTACTGAATCACAATGGCAGGATTTTGACTCCTCAATAGGTGACTCACACAGTGTGACTGTATTCTTGCATAACAGGATCCCTGAAAATGCTTTAGTAAAAAATAATTTCAGACAAAATAGTTATTAAATTTGGATTGATCCTGAGGGAGGGTTCACAGACAGCCCCATCCCAACATCACCCAGAACTGTCTAAAAACTGATGCAGATACAGGATGACAACATCTCTAAACTGCTGCTACAGAAGTTATGGGCCATCTTGACTTGAAAGAATTTCAGTCATCCCTTCTTCTCCAAAGCCAACTGGCATCTGGATGCAGAGGCATGGGCACCCAGAAAACCCTGGGGACAAGAGGTCATCTCACTGCCCACGTTCAGAAGTTGTCCAGCACCTTCTGCCCAGCAGAGCACAGCAGAATCAAACCATGACACCTAGATTTTTTCGGACACGGTTTTGTCCTGCACATCATTTCAGCAGGGTCAAGAACCAGGAGCTTCTACCCACACAGATTTTGCAATTTTGAGCTTTTTACTTTACCATGTTATATTTAAAATCTGTGTGTAACCCGCCCTGGCATCCAATGCCTTACCAGTCTCTGCTCTGTACAAGCAACATACCAAGGGATAAAACAGCCTAAAGTCACTAATATGCACTGTACACTACAAGTGTAATATATTTCAGCAAGGAAATAACACTATATTACTCACCATTGCCATCTTGAACGGGCTCTTTACTTTATAAATAATTGTTTTGAATAGCAAATAGATTCCACCTATTGTCATGCTAGCTCTCAGAATAGTGAATACCATGTACAGACACTGATGATACACATATTATCTCACCTCTAGGACAACATCAGCCGCATCATGGAGACATAAGGTCAGGGTTCCCACTCGTGTCAAATTGGTTACATAAGAGAAGGTTATCAAGGTGACTGTTACAATGTGATGTGTAAACATGATGCCAAAATCCTAGAGCAGCAAGAAGCAGAGAAAAAAAAATAAAACAAAACAAAACCAAAAACTGATGAACCAAACAGTGAGATTCAGTACTCTTATACAAAAATGGATGGATGTTTTTTAAACCCAGCATTATGATGTTACTTGAAGATCTTGCTACGTAAGTGCATTAAATACCACGCTATATATTTCACTTAGTCTAAAGAAAATAATCATTGTACATTAACAAAATGCAAAAATATTATTGAAAGCTACATAACATCTATACTTCTCAGTTCATAGCAATTTAACCTAATGAAGTAAACATTTGTGGCTGAAGTTACTTTGAAAAGGCAAATGTACATACAAATCAAATTACACCATATGTCTCATATACCAAGCAACATATGATATGCAAAATAAAACACCGTTCACAAGAGTTCAAATAGCTACAAAGGAAAAGGAAACAAATTTTCACTGTCACCTGCCAAGCAAAACTGAGAGCTTTCACGTATCTCAGAACCCCAGTTCCAGTTTCTTAGTTGCTTGTTTTTAATGAATCTGCTTTGTTTCTACACTGTAACAGGGTCAGAAAAACCTTTAAAGAGCTGGTGCAGCTCCTCTTACTCAGATCTAACCTGTTGCCTCCCAAATGATGCAGGATAGCTGGTTTCCAGATTGGTAACTTCGAGTTACTTGGCCAGCACTTTACTATTATTGAAAAATACTGGGAGCAGTGAAGCTCCTGTAATACATCACATGCCTCCATACATGCCAAGGGGCAGGCAAAGCAGAGAGAACGACCTGTCTGCCTGCTCTAGACTCCCAGACTGATTACTGAGAGAACAGGAATTGCAGAGATGCCAGGCACCAAGTCAGTTAAAAAGAAGTCTTGCTGTAGTTTGCTGAACTACCCACACAGCCTTGAGAAAGTATCAAAACCCTGAAGAAAAGCCATGATTTGACCGGGGAGTTTCTCCATGCACCAGGTGCAAAGTTACTACCACAGCAGATCTAGCAGCTCTCATGCAGGGCTGTCTGAAGGCAGAGATCCAGGCAGTCAGAAGCAGCAGCTCCTCCAGGCAGCCTGCTCACCAAGCATCCTGGGAGGTGGCATTTCATTTCTGGCAGCTTTCGTGGACCAGTCCTGCTGGTCTTCAGCTAAGTGACCCACAGTGGAGAAACTGCAACTAAACCCTGCAGGCTTCATAGAGGCAGCACCTGGTTTGCAAATGGGCTGCAGGGACACGACGCGTTGGGCAGGAGGGTCCTACAGAAAGTGCTGGTGAGCTCCCACTAACACAGAGTCAACTCCAGAAAAGCAGCCGCTACTGCTGCTGACTACTCTATCTCTCCAATAATGGGAAGAGTAAATGCCCAATGTCACCATACTTCCCTTTGGAAATGCAGCAGGCACGTAGCAGGCACCACTGTTTACAAGGATGTGCAGTGCCCCTACCTCTTAGTGCCAGCACTTGGCTTCACTGCAATGTATACCTGGAGGCTGTGGAAAAACCTGCAGCTTGAGCCACCTCAGTAAATGAATCGGGACAGGTCCTCCTTCCAGCCTACCACTTCACACTGAATGCTCTCAGGTGCTACAAGATCCTATTTCCTACACATACCCATCAACAGGCATTGCCAGTATCGCCAGCATAAAGCTGAGGTAGGGCAGAGGGAACGGAAAAAAAAAAAAACCAAAACAAAACAACAAAACCCACAAAGCAGAGAACCATATCCCAGTTTGGTATACACCCAACATTTCTCAGCCCTGTTATTTGGTCCCCAGCAGTGTGGAACACAATCAAATATATTCAGCACTCATATCAAGCCATTGCTTTAGATTCATATTCTTAAAGCAGACTGCACAAAAAGAGAATTAAAGGCAGTTTCCTTTTCTAAGACTCTTAAGGGCAAGCAGGGGTACGGCACCTTAGTCATTTCAGTAACTACAAACCCACACATGGGGAACATTTCACCATGCCGTAACCAAAATGGCAAAGCACCTACCTTATTCCCTGGGATTAGAAGCAAGCTACTGGCTCTGACACATGGCCATAATGCTGCCTAGATCTCTACCTGCCACAGCTGCAAATCCTATTGCACTGTTCTTTGTTTTCCTTCTAACTGCAATTATGTTAGCACACAGGCAGCCCAAATGGGGGAAGAAACCAAGTAGAAAATTCTTGTCTGTTTTCATAGCTGACACATGCATGTTATACAAATACTAGATTTCTAGTCCCTCTTGGGAACCCTTCAAGGCATTCATGACAATATGGAGTAATGCTAAACAGCCCTAATGCTCTTGGGCAGCGGTCTTCTGCACAAGTCTGCTTACGGAAATGCTGTCTAGGGAACTCCCCTGATAATGTTTCTTGAAAGAGGCAGTTATCTGACTGCCAACTCTGAAACGGAGATGCTGGACTAACCCACTGAAAACTGTTAAGAAAAAAGTAGCAGTGATATAAATAAGATACAATTCTGGTCCTTTCTCCCCTGTTTGTGGCATTTCTATATGTCAGTAATTAATACTGTGCTTTGAAGATGCTGTCTGGTAGATTTTGATTATACACAAGGGCAATGAATACATAGAAACTAATGGTACAAGTCTCCATAATACTAGGTGGTACTTGTGTTCCCAGTTTACTCAAGTACTTTCACCCATACACAGCAGAAGAGCAGCTGTACAGGAATGACCTTTTTCATTTTTAAAATATATTTCAAATTGTATGTATGTTTGTGTAAGATGCACTTACTTACAGCAGATTTGTAGCCTCCAGTTGTAACTGCTGAAAGATACCATGTGCCCGTGTCATGAAAATATGTGGCTAAGAAAGAACGTACTCCTGACACCATCATTAGCATGAACACAAGGCAAACAATGGAGAAACCCCATGGGTCTCAACTTGTAGACAAGCCCTCTGGAATCAAGGCTTCTGCTACCCACACTGGTTTAACACGACACACAGACTAAACTGACAAGTGGCTATGGAACATTAGTGCCACTAAAGGGCAAACTATCATCTGCATTAGTCACTTCAGCTTCTGGAAATGGGCTTCTTCAAGGAAGGAGAGTATCACCAGCTAAAGGTTTCAACCACTACTATTCTTGTAAAGGCTTGCAGAATGTACACATTCTAAATTCCTTTCCCTCTGAAACAAAAGAAATCAGGTCTATGACTTTTTTTTTTACCAAGTGTGAAGTAAGAGATCTAGGATCCAGATTCAGTGAAATATAACATAATTTCCTAGACTCAAAATGGAATATTTTATATAAGCTGTCTTTTTTTTTTAATAAAGTAAACCATAGAAGTTCTAGCAATTACCAAATGGTTGGAACTAAAAGCTGTGAATACACACAAAGGTCTCCTAGATCTTCTACAAACCTGTTAAAACACTGATTGAGTAGGAATTTTATACATTCTTTAAACACACTGGTCAAATGTTTTTCTATCAAACAATTCTTCAGGTATCCAGAAAGCATGTAAATAAGCCTCACTGCTTTTAAAACTCATCAGGAGCTTGTGAGAGTAACAAAATTCCCCGATTTTTTTTTTCTCTCTCTGTTTTACAAAAGAGGAGTATGGAAAAAGCTGGACAGAGATGATTAAAAAAAAAAAAATCATACTAGGCTGCAGACTTTGGAAATTGAAACCCTTAAGGGTAGAGCCTCACTACAGCAGCACAGTAGATATTTATGAATCAAACAACATGCCATTATAAAACCATAAAAAAATCTATTCAGTTTGCTGCCTTAATGCCAACAGTACGTATGTGCAACAGCCTAAATAGTTTGCTCACACCTCTACAGCCAGGCAAAAACAATCTGGTAGAATTTATAAGACCTAAACAAACATGTATTTGAAAGTCAGCAAACCAACTGGAAATCCTTTTAAAGTCAAGAAATTGCTATTAGAGAAGAATAAAACAGAGATGGAAAACAGCAAGTACATTTACCTTGAGCTACTGCAAGTACAATACCAGTACTGCATTTAGGCCAGTGCCATGCGCTGGTGCTTTCAGAGAAGACCTGCCGTGCCTCACCCTGAGAAAAAATCTGGCTACACAAAACAGTTGGCTGAATTCCTGCAGTGCATGAGGCTGACAGGTCACTTTTGACACAGTCTCTGATCAATGTAAAGTATCTAAAATGATAACCAAGACTTAGATAAAAGTATTCCTCTCATTGTAACATGAAAACATCAATAGGTTTCTCAGGCTGAGAATTGTTAATCTGCTCTGCATAAACTGCCACGAAGTATTACAATAGTGTCTGGTATTAGCTGGCAAATGTCCATTTTTTAAACTAAGCCTGCTATTTAAATGAGAACTAATGTGATGCTGCAGGAGCTAGTGTCTCTGTCAAGCTTGTACTAGTTTTTGTCAACTACTGTAAGCTCCCAGTGCTAAAATTTTTCAACTCATGGGTATCCTTGACAGCTTGCACTTGCCTCTGGCCACAGAACAGTTTTACTGTGTGACACCAGCACACCGACCTATTTCTCCAGTCTGATCCTCCCAGTTATCAATTTTGTTTACACTACAAAACTACCTATCTCCACAGTCCAAACTGGTCAGTGTTCTAATAGATTATTTATAAATAATCCACTGTCTCTTGCAGGGTGCTTATAATGATAGACTTCCGGCTGGCTATCGCTGCTCTGCAGATACTGTGCTCCTGCTCTCTGCTGGATGCTGGACACTCAAGATACAGCAGATGCACGGCACACTGCTTTGATATGGTGCTCTGGGTTCAAGCACTACAATTCTGCGAGAGGCGTGCTACTTAGCTGTTGGCGATCCACTTCCTCACCTCTGTATCCTATTCTATTTCCACAGTAGGCTGCTGCAAAGTCTTCCTGTTAACACGTACAAGTCATTTATATGTAACTGAGAAACAGCCTTGCAAAGTATCATTTACTTGCACATGTACTATGGATAGGAGCAGGCTTTAGCTCTGTGCCCAGTTCACCAATGGGAACAAACTCTCCAAATCATAAGGGAAAAAGCTGTAGCATTTGGTCATGAGATGCATTAAATGAGAAAGGTGTTACTGACCCTCCCAATAGCCCTTTTCAGAAATGTACTTCAGCGCTGAACTGAGATGTTCAGGTAGCCTCCGATTACTTTCCACATGCGCAAAGCCACTAGTCAGGAATCAAATATTCTTTAAGGATGTACTGTACTGCAAAATTGTTACGTTTTCATCTCCCTCAAGACATACACAAAGAAAATAAGAGAGAACCGGTGGCACAGTGCAGGGGGCTGTATATCAGTGTAGGGGAACTGATTAGACACAATACATTTCTGCAGCAATAATCTGAACTGTAACATTGCTGCAGGACTTTGGCTGATATATTAACAAATGCCTATTGAGTATTGCTGGGACCTTGAGCTTATGTATTATTAGTCAATGTTACTCTTGATTTAAATTTATCAGCACGATCATAGAGCTCTGTTGAGCACTGTTTTTTTACATCTCTTTTTTGAAACAGTGAAGCTGTACTCATTTCAACCTCATGATTAACAGCATGTTTAGCATCTACAGACAATGCAAGCCAGGGATTTACATGAATTCATCCTAAATTTGTTGTTTTGTTTACAATTTACCCTCCAATATGGATTTAAAATTTGTGGATGTTTTCTTGAGATTTATTCTGGAAAAATTTAGAAATTCAAATAGATGGGTGTTTTGAATATATATATATACACAGCTCTGACACAAGACACCCAGGAGCATCCTGTCATTCCAAATAGCAGATAAATTTATTCAGGACATACTGGATCCTTCATTTACTCTTTTCAGAGTTATGGTCCTGCTAAAATGCTAGTAAAAAGGGATTTTTTTCATTAACATAGCCTATATTCATTTAATTAAATGACAGTAGACAGAGACACATACAAATATTATAAAATCCTTCCAAATGTTTTCAACAAATAATTTTGCAGTATTAGAAAACCCTGCAAGAATAGCTCAATGGACGGTTATTACAGAATGACTGTTGTGCTGCCTATTCTCCTATGGACTAGCGCTCTCCTTGGAGGAGAGAACTTGGATGAAGAAACATGGAACAGGTTGCTACTGAGACTGCAAAAATGTTTTTATCTGGACAAAGTTTTATTTTCTTGATTAACAGGCCCTTAATAGCAAAGCTCAGCTACTTGAAATTCCATAACTGTAAAGGTAAGATTAAATGTAACATCACTTTTTAAGATTAAATGTACCTGTGCTTTTACCATCCCTTTGTAGAATAAATTGCAAGCCCTCATAGAGCTTACCAAAGTGATACTGTGAATTTATGAGGCAGTCTTGCTCTGTCATTGATATTTCACCATTTAACTCCTAGAAGAAACAGTCCATCTACTAGCTAGACTGTAGCTACTACAAGTGCAATGCCATTCAAGCCACTGTATAAGGGCAGAAGGTTGTTTTCAGCTGATGCTATTTCCCGTTGAGTATTTGATTACTTCAGGCTCTTCTTCCCATGTACAGAAAACCCCACATCATCATAACAAAGAATAGAATAAGACAAACACTTCAACACCAGTTTTGCAGTGACAAATATCTATCTGTAAGGGGTGGTGAATAGAAAGAACTGCATTTCCAGTTCACTGCACAGGTAATACAGGTATTCCTCAAGTCAAGAGACGTATGTTCTTAAAGCTTTCAATGTTTTTAGTCGCATTGTTCTTACCTTTCTTTTGATGTCAATGAATTGAGAAAACATTAAGGACCAGTAGAATGACAATTCAACTATGTAGTAATAATGAAGGTCAGGCATCAGTGGCTGAAAGATGGAGATGAGAGAAGGTTAATAGAGTCTAACTGACATTACAGGCAGCTGAGGTCTATAGGAGACATGTTTAATCACAGGGGGATTACTGAATTATACCTAAGCATCCTAAGTAAGAAACATGATGATGGTTGCCTCTTTCAAACTTTGATGGCTCTAGAAAAATAAAGCTCCCCACCCTATTCTCCTCTCCTGTTTTATTCTTGACAGTACTGTAATATTGTAATACCAAAAAATTATAATATTGTCCGTTCAGAAGCTAAAACAAACTAAATTCTGAGTTTGTTTTGAGAGGTTACTGGAAACAACTTGCTGTACATCAGTAATGTGGGTTTAAAGCATAGTAAAAGAAACAATGTTAGAGCAGATTAGAGAAAAGTAATGCTAGTATACAATCTCATCTGCTCATGATGAAAATGTTGTGAGCCTTAAATGGCACTCTTCTGAATATAAAAAGCCTACTTTTAAAGTATTCAACCATTTTCTGGGAACATGTTAACATTTGGAAAAAATAAAATAAAATAAATTTATCCAGACACGTTGCTTGATGTACAACATGGTTACACAGATGTTCAAAAGCAAAAGAAATAAAAATAACAAGACACAGGAACTTATGCACAACCAAAACCAACCTGGGGTACCTCCAAAGAAGGTAACTGGTGGCGTGCACAGGCTATTTAGCCCCAAGCCTAAGACAGCCAGTCCTACGAGCTACTCAAATTTCCATGTGATTGTGCCTCCCTGCTAGTCATGTCTTACATCACAGTAACAGACAGGGGCACTGGCACAGGAAAAGCTCCTGAGGGCATCTCCTGAGGGATTAGATGAACCATCTCTAGAGCAGTTTGCACTGGCACAACCATGCACCCAACCAGGGCATGAGCTATTTCCATTGGCAAGAGGTATTTCAGTTGTTTCTTTCATTCCCATTCCCTTCTGCAGACCAGTTCTTTGCAGCTGAAAAACAGTCCTTAGGTGCCCAGTGAATGCTCTATGCGGGTTATTTAAATATAGACATAAGCTTATGCTTTATGAAAAATGTATACCCTCAAAATCAATCTTTTAAAGCCATTTCTTGGGCCAATATAATCCTTTTCTCATTTAGTGAGACTTCCAGTAAGCTTTTAATTAGGTGTAAGTAAAAAAAGGGAAGAGAACATGAGCTAGAAATGAACCGCGACTATTCTATTCATTATTGCAAGAGAACTCACTGGAGAGAATGTCTAGTAAAACAATGAAAGCAGCTGACAATTTTAACAGTAGCATTAGTATTTCTAATCCCATATAGAGATAGGGGTATTCTAAAGATATCATGGTTTTCCTCCATGAAAGGATCAATAGCGTCTGTTTAAGTTAAGCTTAAACATTAGTTTTCAGTTCTCCACAGACTGAACTTCAATAGGACTATGCTGTGCTTATGGATAGAGTTGTCACTCCATCTTGGTTAGCACTTAGTAGACATTTTTATCTCTCAGTGATTTTGATAATTACTTCTATTTGATGATTGGCTTTCTATTGGACCCTACCCCCTAGAAGCATGATTTTAGATGCCACCATTTGAAAGGTGGAACTAACTTTCTGAATGACCTTGTTCTTCTGGTAAGTCTGGTAAATATACGCTTTAACTAGTAAGATTCATGGTCTTATGTTTTAAGTAATAGCACAAAAATAGTAGAAAACAGGACTGAGAGGCATCAGTGATTACAGTCATATCAATCCTGACAAATGACTGTTCTCAAAATCTCTGAGGGATGAAGATTCAACACTTCCCCCATTCAGCTTCTGCTGCTGCTTCCCTAATGTTATTCAGTTCATCCTCTTCTCCTGGGGTGGAATTTAAGTCACAATTTCTTCTAAGACTAAATGACAAAATTCCTTCTATCTTCCTCAGATCAAGATTTTTGGTCATTCTTGCTGAACTATCTCCCTGAACTATTTCTAACAGGTACCCAATATTCAAGAACAGTAGCACCCAAACCTAAACACAGTTCTCCCATTCAGGCTGTCCAAGGCCATTCACTGTCACAGGGAATTCATATGTCTTTCAGACAATGGGCTTCTTCATACTTTCTATTCCGGCAATAAGAGTGGTTCTTTTTCCACTCCCTGCCCTTCGCAGGGTGGGGTGGGGGGGGAGGCGAGGGAGGAAGTGGTATGCCCCAGACAGGTTAGACTCGTTAAACTGCAAACTGTTGCTGGAGTTTTTGGAATTCAGTGTCAATTATATTTGGAGAGCACCTAGCACAACGTCTCAATGATTCCTACTGAGACTTCCGGATCATGAATTTAAAAAAATAATTTTAAAAAGCATTTTAAAGGTGCTCAGGTTTAGAATTAGAATTCAGACTAATTAAAAAAACTACCAAAATTTATCCTCAAAAGTTATTAAAAATTTTTAAGACCATTTTACTAGGTCACATTTGAAACATGTTATGTCTGATTTGTAACAAAAGGTGAAATTATACTTCACAACTTTGATCTCTTGTTGCGTCCTGTTACACAAAAGGTATTAAGGAAACAGGTGGCACTTAGCTTTCCCAAAAGGGTTTCCTAAGTCTATTCCTAGCCCATATACATGATGATACTTTTTCCTCAAAAGGGCGACCTTACTGTTAGTATTAATAATAATAAAAGGGAGCATTTAATGAATTCACTGATCCTTGCAACATCCATATTGAAAGTTACTTGTACCAGACCAAAAGGCAAAATGAAGCAATGGTACAGCCAAGGCAGAGCTCAGAAGTTATCTTTCCTGAAAAATACATTGAATCCTTTAGTGCAGATTCACTTCATCCCATACTTTAACAACTATGTCCAGTGCAAACTAATGGAAAGCACAGGAAAGGTTTCTCAAAGCTCTTTGAATATGCAAACTTTCAAAGCCACTGTTCAGCCAGATAATGATAGAAAAAAATGTCTACCCTTCTCCTTTCAACTTGCATTGCCTGTTCTTCCCCAGGCAGAGAAGAGTTTTCAGAATTGTAGGGCTACAGTTAATCCTGGTGTTACTGCAGCAGCTGCAAGCTGTTGAAGCAACCACGTTGCTGCGAAAGATGGCCAGAACTTGGGCCTAGGAATTAAATATTCCTGTAAGTAGTTCAAACCTTAGCAGTGCAGTAAGGAATAAATATACTGTTATTGTTCTTTTGAAGATTTTTTTTTTAAGGAAACTAAATTTCAAACTTGAGCAAAAATTGTTTTGAGGACTGAAAGAGGGAATGAGTGCAGCAGGATGCAACCTGAAAGGGCATTTTTACTTTAATAGTGGCATTCTTCTCCTTAATTGAGGAGATAAATGACTTAAGTCTTTTATTTGAGGTTAAGTTATATACTTTGACCTAGAAAAGAGAGAAAGTCTGATGCTTTTAAATCCATAAAAATACAGACATAGCTGAAAAAAAGACTTGAAACCATTCTCAATTCTCTGGTTAATGTCACCTTCTTTTGTTGTAAACTTCCATGAGGCCAGGACTGGATAGCGCCTATTTAAGTTCTAAAGGAGAAACCTACCTTTCTCTTCAGTCTCCTCTTTGATCACACCACCTGCCAGGGATTCAGTCTCACCCTGTGTGCAGTGTAACGGCTATGAGAACTATACTGACTTTTCCCAACTGCTGAATCTGAGGCTTTGCCAAAACGTTCAGTATCATCAGGACTTTGTAAAAATGACCACTCTATCGTCGTTGCAGATGTCTGCTTTCACAGTTAGATTTCCTAGATCTGTTTTCAGATCCTGGGCTTCATTTCAAAATAGGTGTGACAGCTATATTCATCTTTCCCATCTTGAACTCAAGCAGAACGGGGAGCATCTAGTAATGTTCTGAAATGCCAATTAGCCCATTCACACTAACATATTGACACAAAGCTCCACTATAATAAAAACAGAGCTCTGCAGAGGTGTAATATTTGGTTTTAGGCAGCACTGTAACTTTTACCTGATATGGATACCCATTCCAGCACTGTCTGGTATTCCAGAGCCAGGGTGTCTGAGAAAGAAAAAAAAAAAGTCTGTACACACCATTTGGGGCAATATCAGTGTATATGGTTAATACAAGTGAAGGACAAAACTACAGAAACAGCTTAAAATTTGCAATTTTTGATAGAGGTTATGAAAATCGAATACAATAAAGAGAGCCTTCAAAGTTTCACAGCATGAATTTGAGCAACCTGCCTGTTCACAAAGATTTTTTCGTTGGTACACCATGATCTTACATGACTAGCTTTTGCAGGAGTGCAAGCTGAACATAATCAGCTGTGCTCAGGTGGGCAGATCTCCCACTACCTTCTCGATGGCATGAGAAATCTTGGCCCTAGGTTGCTCAAATATTTTAAAGAATGTCCCTTTTAAGTATGTGTTGTTACGTATAAGCATCCTTCCATACAGGATCCAACTATCATCCCAGCCACATCAGTTCAAGATAGCAAATGTACATTTTGTTTTCCTGGCTCAAGACATGACTGTCCCAGAGATAACAGACTTTGCTATCACATGCAAAACACTCTTATACGTTAGGGCAACATGGAAAGTGCCAGGGCAAATTTATCATAGCAAGCATCTACAGATCCTTGCATTGCAAAAAGCTGGGCAAACTAAAAAACTTGAGGACATGAAGCTCTGTTATGCTTCCTGTTTCTTTGCTGCTTGCACAAGATTTATGTGATTATTTCTCTTTTAATGCCACAAGAGAGCCTTTTAATCTTTACTTTTTACCTCCTATTCTGCAGAGAAAATACCCCATGGGCAAGCTCTGCTACCCAGCATACTCAACCATGAAGTACTTTCAAATTGGGCAGCAACATGACCAAGAGCTACCAAGCAGCCACACTTCCCTTTTTGCGCATGAGCAGGAACAACTCTTTCCAGATATGCATGTCTTACAAAGCACAGCTGCACCTCACGTTCTGGCAGCATTTGGACTTTGAGAAGCACAAGTACCCACCCACTGGGTATCTCACTAGAAACATGAATGAAAACTGCAGATTCAAGATCTTTGTGCAACTCCTTTAGATAACCTTAACTGCTCTACATCCAAGTAAAAGGGAGCAGAACATTATCACTAGGCCTCCTGGATTAAGGCATGCATAACCTTACAGCATTAAGAGCTTCCACTAGACTACATTTTTTCAAATAAATCCTCATTGCATGAGAGACGGCATTTTTTGTTTTCACCATCAGGTGGAGCAGTTCAGCTCAGGCAAAGCATAACAACAAACTCATCCAAAATAAAACAGGTGAGCATCAGAACAAATAAAATGGACATTAAGCAGAATGTTAAAGCCCCCACGCTGAGAATCAGGCTAGTCAAATCTCTAAGTAGGAAGGATTTGTACAGTATCAAAAGACAGGATAAATGCTAGTCAGAACTATAGCCCAATTCCCAACTGGTACTGAAGTTCTAACTGTGATTTGTCTTACAGAAGGTCCTTATAGCCTTTGTTGGTTACCAGTGATACAACATGATTACTAAAGGCTCTTCCCAGTTCTCAGAATGTGTCCTTCACACAGAAAATAAAATAAATAAAACTTGCACATTTATAACCCCAGTGCTTCTGAAATGGAAAGAAATAATTCCTACACTAACCTGAGCAGTATACCAACATTTAAAGTAACAGACCTCCTAGAGTTTCTGATATGTCTCTCACAAGGAAGCTGTAAAAATTATTACACTCCATCCAAGCTTCTCTTTCTCTCTATTAGGAATAATTATTTCATGTAAGCAACTTATTTTCCTAATATCTCCACTGTAGTTCCTGTGTTCAGTTCTTCTCACTTCATGCAACAACAAAGGTCTTTGAAAACTGCCACAACCCCTCTGCAAGTGTTACTAGCATACAGAATCTAAAATTTTTCTGTCTGACAGCTGCCTAAATTAGATCCATTGAAATATTGTAAGATAATTCATAGTTTTAGCCAGGTTTGAAAAGCTGTAACTGTCTTTCATATCAGATTCAACAAGAGGTAAGAGATGCTTCCTACCCAATTATTTCACTACCTAAATTACAGGAGCTAGCAAAAAAAATGCATATTTTTCTCTTTCAAATATTATGACATCTTAAGGTTTCTTCGGAGAGATGGCTGCTGTAGGAGCTACAGACACAAAGGTTCACGTGCAACTGATATGCTGATTGCTAAATAAAATAGGCCTCACTGGAGGAACCCATAACCACAAAGCCTGAAAGGATACCACACACTGACAAATACTGTAATATATGCATCAAGCCTCATTCCAGAACGCCTGCCTCTTCTGAGCCACATTAGGCTCAGAAAGCCATGCTGCTTCTGAGTCGCTGTTTGGAAACCTAATGGATCTTATGTGGGCAACAGTGGCTAAGACAGCAGGGCACCTACACTACCTTCTTACCCCTCTTTCCTCCCTGGTCTTCCCTCCCCCTGGCTTGCCTTGGCATCTTTGAGTTGACTCAGTTGCAGCAGCAGGGAACTTTGTTTATGCTTGCTCTGGAGGGTTTTATGGAAGAGGTGGAGAAAGAGCTTGGTTTAAGCACAGCCTTCCCCTCTGACCTCCACAATGAACGTAGTCCTAGACTGAACCTAACTTCTCCATGTAGGCCACAGTTATAGTCGGAGCAAACATCTTTCCATTCTATGATTCTATGATCTTGTTCAGTCCCCTGTAAACCTCACAACTGTGGGATGCTCTGTGCAGGCTTCAGCCGGAAGGAGAGAATTCCAAAAAAGCCCACAGTCTGCAGTGTGTCACCTAGACACACTGGTGAAGGGTAGATTAATCAGAAAGCACCTAATACTGGCATTCTCAGGGGTCAGCCTGAGTCCTGCATGTCCTTGCAGGATATGTCTGTGAACTTCCTCACACCCGGGAAGCTTACCACGGAGCAAAGCCCAGCTCTTCCTTATAAGTCCCATGATGAGTGAGGAGAAAAGGTCAGTGACTTGGCTTTGCAACAGATCTGATGAACATAAAAAGTGTGCTACTGTTTCCACTGCCTATTAAATACCCAAATTTCAATTTTTCTCCAACTGAGGAATGACTGAGAATGACATGATTTGGGAAAAAGAAAAAAGAACAGATTATCTGAGATGTGTACACACTTAGCCAGAAGCCCCAGGTTGTTTTGCATCTACTGTCCCATTCACAGTCTAGGTTCTCAATGCGATGGATAAGAGTCACACACATCACAAGCAACTACTTTCCCACACTGTCAGCAAGCCAGCCATCAGATGTCTGTACATCAGGCATGTCACAGGGGCAAGTAAATTCCATGCACATTTTATAGAATCAGCTTGTGTCTGTAAATATAAATATATATACACATAGGTCACAAATTTTTTTAAAAACCTGCTTTTGAGCAGCTTAAAGTTACTTCCACAGTTCATCTCACCTCAAGTTGCTGCATCAGCAACTGAGTAATTTTTCCTTCTACCTAGCAAAACTAGAAACCCAAATATGCACGTTGCATCCACAAGCACTGGTGTTGCTTTGCCCTTGGAGGTGTGAGCCTTCAGGAAAGTAAGTGCAAGAAAAGAAAACAACATTGCTGGCACTAATTTTTTATTTCTGTAATCCATAAACTTGCAACAAGTAACATTCTGAGTAAACACTTCCAGAAGTACGTCACTAAGCCTCATGATAGCAAAACCCAGCTCTCCACAGAGCAGGTTCTGCCCTAGCAGTTTGGAGTATTAGAAAGAGCTGTTATGACCTGATTTATTCCTGACCACACGGGCATGTTCTCACTCTCAGTGGGGTTCTTCCTAACTTCACAGATAAGTAAGAAAAATCTTCTGACATTTCCAGTAGCTAAAGAAACACAACCTGCCCATCGTTCTTATCAGAATAGAGCAAGTAAAATTCCAGGAACATCAATCACCACACCTCAGAAAAGCACATCTCTCAAAACCACATTTCAAACCAAATTGGGGCATCCTCATACAAAGAAAGATTTTACGTTGCTTTTTAAATTAGAAAACTTTGACTTCGTAAACCAAAACCAGCACAACACAGAAATCCTGAGCATTCACTGTGTACATGCCTGCTACTCTACATAATCTCCAAAGGCCAAGATTTTATCTGGCTTGGTTAATGTGTTTGGATACAGCTCTACATAATTTGTCTCTGACAGCTAAAAGCAATACTAAGTAGAACAGAAATTAGCACTATTAATTAAATCAAGATAATACATACTTTTGGCAAAGTTCTAACCATGTCATTTATTTTGGGCTGATAACAGGCAAAGACATCTTAAGTCATTCATATCTCTACTTTCATCATGCCAGAACAGGTCCTAGCTCTTTATAGAAAGAAGTGGTACAACTAAGGCCAGGTTTCCTCTTGGTTAGCGTTTACTTAGCCCCCCAACTGCTCTGTGCAATTTGCTCCTGCCTTCTCCCACTGCAGGCAGAATGCCAGCTCCTGCTCCTGTGGACCCTCATCTCGCCGTATTCCGAGCTTCACAGCGTATCTACCTAGGACTGCAACAGTAACAGCAGGGAGGAGGACACTGCAATTTTTCTGTTGACTGCAAACATACAGAAATATTTAACACTTTCCACCTCTTTATTATCCATGAACTGAAAATTAGAGGCTTTTAGTGAACAGCACCTTTCATAACATCAGAACAACAATTATTCATAATTAACAGTCGTTTTGGGGTGTTGGGTTGTGGGTTGTTTTTTTTTTTTCTCATTTGATATTCTATGTGCTTAAATTAAATGGTATCTCAATGTACACTTCTTTTCCCAATTACAGCTAGGGACTATAGCAATTTTTTCTTGTTCGATATATTCATACGCATTCCTCTTGCACATCACTTGGTTGAATAAGCACTCGCTTGGAGGGAAATTACTTAAATTGCCTGCTTTCTTTTTCTTTCTGGAACACCTGCATCCTCCTGGCATGATATGCTGAATGGCTGCTGTTAACAAGTCAGATTACCAGGCAGCACAAATCTGTAGTTTCCCATGCCATGGACTCTATGTTCTACTGTAAAAATTACTCCACTCGTTTATGGTAAAAACAAGAGACTGTTTATTAAATTAATTTCTTAGATGAAATTCTATAGTGACCCTGGGTTTCCTTCCCTATCTTCTTACTTGGCTCAATGGGGTTCAGTAGAAGTGTAGACTACTGCAGCTTTTCTTTCTTAAGAAGAGTATATATCCATGAAAAAATTTGCTTCTGCATATAATGTATAAAGTAATACTTTTTTTCCTCTTAACAGAAAAACTCATCAGTATTAACTGTTGTAAAACAAGTCAGTTTTACAAGTCACTGAAAGTGACCTTTTTTCACAAGTATCAGTATTTTACAGCATTCTTCTCTCCATCAGAAAGAAAATGAAACTCTTCCTCTTTTTTCTTGATTTTAAGATGAATAGTTATAAAGGAATCATAGAATGGTTAGGGTTGGAAAGGACCTTAAAGATCATCTAGTTCCAACCCCCCTGCCATGGGCAGGGACCCCTTCCACTAGACCAGGTTGCTCAAAGCCTCATCCAGCCTGGCCTTGAACACTTCCAGGGATGGGGCATCCACAGCTTCTCTGGGCAACCTGTTCCAGTGCCTCACCACCCTCTCCGTGAAGAATTTCTTCCTGATATCTAAACCACCAGAATGATCTGTGGCAGCTTTTCAAAGTTTCCTCCATCAGATTTATGATGTCTTGCCAACTTTCTCTGATCACCTAGAAATGTGGTTTTCCCTTGGTATCCTCAGAAAAATCTACCCTGGATAAGACGTAACCTGGTGTTAACACCATCCTTGTTATTGTTCTGTTTGCTTTGCTGCTACTTAAGCACTCCTCATACTACAGTCTCACTGATTTAACAAATACATCAGGCACTTTCCAGCCTCCACTGGCCACCTGTGACAGGCACTGAGAGCACAACCTTAACCACCAACGATGCCAACAGCACTGGCTGGTATTGTCTACGGCAGGATGAAATGGAATAAACTGACTCCCAACAAGCACCAGTGCTTAGGCACCTACACATCAAAATTAAGTACACTTCCCCCTACCCACAAAATCAGAGTTCTGACAAAACACCATGCTGGGAACACAGAGAACTCAGCAAAATGACAAAACCCATGGCTACTACTTTGCATCAACTTTGGTGTGTTTTTCCTTCTAGTGACTGGTGATCTGGTTTGGGATGAAGTTGCTTCTCACACCAGGAATAGCATTTTCATCAAATCTTCACAGACCCAAGCAGTCATTCATATTTCTTGGCACAGCTGACAACAGAAGTGAAGACAATGCGACACATGCCTGAAGAACCTCCTGAGATTCTCTTCTCACATACTGTGACTAAGCAAGCTGCCACAAGTTTCTGCACACTGTTTTTTCTCTAGAGCTCAATGCTTTGTGCCTGCAGAAACAAGGTGTTTAGAGAGAAAAATGCTTTTGCAATGAAGAGCACTCAGCCTCTCCTCTTGGCAACCTGCACTGCTGATTTCCAAACATAATTAAAAATGATACTTCTATTAATCAGAAACTAAAAAAATATAAGGAAGGATGCAGAAAAGGCCAAGATTAACAACAATAAGTGGAAGATGCACTTGACATTTCAAATGCAAATATATGTGTGCGCACAGAAATATTTTTAGAAAATGTATTAATTCAAGTTTGGATTTATTTACATAAAATGATGTCCAGAATAGCAGAGTAAGCTCCATGCACCACATATATCCACTTTCCTCTTTAAAAATATGATGTACAGAGATCTGGTGTTTATGCCTTGTGCTGATAAATGAGTAATTTCAATTTCCAAATGATGTAGAAAATGAAGATGGCAAAAGGAAAAGCTAATCCTAGAAAATCTGGAAGGGTCCTATATTGAGGCATTGCATGCATTGAACAGAAGTGAACACTCCAGCTGGAGAAGCTCGTGGCTGCTCCATCTCCCCCTGCTCTGCCCAGCCAGCCACCAGTCAGTCCTCTTATCAGGTCCCACCATCAAAATACTTGCTCTCACGTGCCACCTTCTTCTGACACTTCCTCTGTCAGTTGCTTTGTACTAAGCAAAACTTTTTAAAACTTTTGCCTTCACGTGTAATGGTAATTACATAATCACATATTCAAGGACTGTTCCATCATGAGCAAGTTGGGAGGCCAGTGATGCTAGGACAGTTTAGAGCTGCTAAATATTGCAGAAGCCAGGGTAAGGTTCCTATTCGTTTGCAAGTTAAACAGGTTTCCCAGTGACACTACTCAATGCATTCTGTAGTACTGCTCTTCAAGAAGAGTGCATAAAAAGTGCTGAACACATTCAGCCGAGCAATTCAGATGCCCACTGACACTCTGGAGAAACAAAGCAGTTGTAAACCTGTTAGCTTTACAGCTGCCTTGTATTTTTT